>NC_080379.1:69294459-69594459 GCF_014773155.1 Arachis stenosperma
TTCTAAACCGCGCAATTTAGAATTCACACACTTATTTGTCATTAATGTCACACTAATTCACTCACTCAATTCTAGTGATTAGTACCTCATTCCAACAATGTATGCTTCCTTGCTTTTGTTTTCTCATCTTATGGTGTTATATTTTTGTTTTTTTTTTATGATGAATGCACCGCAAGCAAACATGGAAGCAAGACTAAGAACACGTAGCAATCTGGAGAGTCGCCGTACCCCCTTGCTCATCTTTGAGTGCACCGAGGACGGTGCAAACTTTTAAGTGTGGGGAAGTCGTCCGACCGGTCGGCGATTTTGGGTGACGAATTTCTAATCCCAACACTTTTGCATTTCATTTTAGGATTTTAGGATTGTTACTTTCATTTTTCTATTTTTGCATATATATACACAATAAGCTTAGTCAAAATAATGAAATTTTTCAAGATTTCTATCTATAGGGCACCAATTGATTTGAGTGAAAACTTTTCATAGAACTTGCTTGAATTATATATATTGTGAAACATGATTTTTGAGCTAAGAACACAAGCAAGTGAGTTTTGAGTCTAATGGTGTGGTTACATTTTATAACCACTTATTTTCCTTCTTGTGTGCATTATTCTCTTTCTATGATTGTAATCTTTGAATTGTTTGATTCTCTATTTCCATTATTTTGTGTATGCATGCATTTATATGATTGAGGCCATCATTTCATTAGCTCACTTATCCAAATAACCTTACCCCTTATCATCCATTGTTAGCCAATTTGAGCCTACGCTTAACCCACTTGTTCTTAATTTAGCACATTACAAGCCTTAAAGCGGAAAACAATAAAAGTCCGTATTTGGATCTTTGATTAGCTTAGGCTAGTGCATGTGAGTATCATTCAAGTATGGGAATCCTAGGACATTGGAGGAATAAAAGGGTAGTTTTGTATTATTAGTGAAAATATTGGGAATTGGGTACATACTCATATATTGATCAAATGTAAAACCTTATGCATTGATGTTCTTGTATATAGAAAAAAAAAAGGGAAAATGAGAAAAAGAAAAAGAAAAAAAAACAATATGGAAAAGGAAAAAATAGAGAAAGAAAAAAAAAGAAAAAAATAAAAAGGGGACAAAATTCCCCAAAATAAAGTCCAATAAAGATCAATGCATAAGTGTTGTGAAATGAAAAGGGATACATGAGTATGTGAAAAAGTGAGTAGAATGGGTAGTTAGGTTAGAATTTAATTGTATAAGATGTCATAGGTTAGGTGGGAAGTTTAAGCTTATCAAAGATTCAAATTTCAAGCTCACTTGACCAAATATGCATCCTACCTTGACCCTAGCCCCATTACAACCAAAGAAAAGACCTCATGATATATGTATGCATGCATGAAATATTTGTTGATTGTTAGAAGAAAAACAAATCTTAGAAAGCATGATTAGGAGAGAATTGAGTAAATCAACCCTAAACACTTGAGCGAATAGAGTGCAAACACATCCGGTGAGGGTTTGATGCTCAATTACATGTTTCCACCTATAATCATCACTTTTCATGCAAGTTTGTAAAAATATTTAATAGCTCAATTCAATTGTGGATTATACTTGCTAGTCCTTAGCCCTTGTGCATATATGCTTCTTGGGAAATGATTTATTTTGACCAAGCAATTGCATTCATTTAGATAATTGAACTTAGGATGATTGCACTTAGTTAGTTTCCATTAAATAAATGCCATGCCCTTTACTTAATTCTTGGTTTAAGCAAGAGGACATGCTTGGTTTAAGTGTGGAGAGGTTGATAAACCCCGTTTGACGGTTTATCTTGTATTGATTTTAAGAGATTTTATCACCTTTTACCCACATTTATTCAATGAAATAGCATGGTTTTGTGATTGTCTCCTTATTTGTGCTTAGATGTAAAAACATGCTTTTAGACCTTTAATTTGATGGTTTTAATCTCCTTTTGATTCCACTAGATGCATTGATATTTTGTTAGTGATTTCAGATTGAAAAGGCTAGGAATGGATCAAAGGAGTGAAGAGAAAAGCATGCAAAGTGGAGAAATCATGGAAAGTCAAGGAAGTCGAACTCACCCATGGGCGCTTGCGCGCACCTGCGAATCACCCCATGGACGCGTACGCGTGCTGTGCGCATACGCGTCGGTGCTGGTTTATGATTTTTTAATGAAAACGTGATCAATGGATTCTCAAGGGTTGTGGGGCCCAATCCCAACCAACTTTGGCGCCTAAACTGCTATTTAAAGCGAAGGATTAAAGAGCAAAGGGGGATTCCAATCATTCACACTTGATGAGCGGATAATTTATACGCTTTTTGGCATTGTTTTTAGGTAGTTTTTAGTAAGTTCAAGCTACTTTTAGGGATGTTTTCATTAGTTTTTATGTTAAGTTCACATTTCTAGACTTTACTATGAGTTTGTGTGTTTTTCTGTAATTTCAGGTAATTTCTGGCTGAAATTGAGCGACTTGAGCAAAACTCTGAAAAAGGCTGACAAAAAGGACTACTGATGCTGTTGGAATCTGACCTCCCTGCACTCAAAATGGATTTTCTGGAGCTACATAACTCCAAATCGCACGCTCTCAATGGCGTTGGAAAGTAGACATCCAGAGCTTTCCAGCAATAGATAATTGTCCATACTTTATTTGGAAATTGACGACGTAACTTGGCGTTGAACGCCAAGTACATGCTGCTGTCTGGAGTTAAACGCCAGAAAAACGTCATGATCCGGAGTTGAACGCCCAAAACACGTTATAACTTGGAGTTCAACTCCAAGAGAAGCCTCAGCTCGTGGATAGATCAAGCTCAGCCCAAACATACACCAAGTGGGCCCCGGAAGTGGATTTATGCATCAATTACTTATTCATGTAAACCCTAGTAGCTAGTTTATTATAAATAGAACATTTAACTATTGTACTAGATGTCTTTTTGACCACGTTTCATCTTTGGTCTCAGTTTTGTTTTATTATTCATCTTAGGAAGCCATTGAGCACGTTTTGGGAGGCTGGCCATTCGGCCATGCCTGAACCTTTCACTTATGTATTTTCAACGGTGGAGTTTCTGCACACCATAGATTAAGGGTGTGGAGCTCTGCTGTACCTCAAGTTTCAATACAATTACTATTACTTTCTATTCAATTCTCTTTTATTCTTATTCCAAGATATACGTTGCACAACACTTTGATGAATATGATGATCCGTGACACTCATCATCATTCTCACTTATGAACGCGCGTGATTGACAACCACTTTCGTTCTACCTTAGGCCGGGCGCATATCTCTTAGATTCCCCAACAGAATCTTCGTGGTATAAGCTAGATAGATGGCGGCATTCATGAGGATCCGGAAAGTCTAACCTTGTCTGTGGTATTCCGAGTAGGATCCTGGGAATCCGGAAAGTCTAACCTTGTCTGTGGTATTCCGAGTAGGATTCCGGTATTGAATGACTGTGACGAGCTTCAAACTCCTGAAGGCTGGGCGTGATGACAAACGCAAAAGAATCAATGGATTCTATTCCAACCTGATTGAGAACCGACAGATGATTAGCCGTGCTATGACAGAGCATTTGGAACATTTTCACTGAGAGGATGGGATGTAGCCATCAGCAAGGGTGATGCCTCCAGACGATTAGCCGTGCAGTGACAGCGCATAGGACCATTTTCCCGAGAGGATTGAAAGTAGCCATTGATGATGGTGATGCCCTACATACAGCTTGCCATGGAAAGGAGTAAGAAGGATTGAAGGAAGAGTGAGTAGTGAAGTAGAGTTTCAAGAGGAGCACAGCATCTCTATACACCTATCTGAAACTCCCACTATTAATTTACATAAGTATTTCTATCCCTTTTATTTTCTTTTTTTATTATTAATTTTGGAAACCCAAAACTATTTAATCTGCCTAACTGAGATTTACAAGGTAACCATAGCTTGCTTCATACCAACAATCTCTGTGGGATCGACCCTTACTCACGTAAGGTATTACTTGGATGACCCAGTACACTTGCTGGTTAAGTTGAACGGAGTTGTGATCATAAATTCCAATAGAGCCAATATTTAAATTTCATACAAGTACAAAGAGACCAACTTTTTGGTGATCACAATTTCGTCCACCAAGTTTTTGGCGCCGTTGCCGGGGATTGTTCGAGTATGGACAACTGACGGTTCATCTTGTTGCTTAGATTAGGTAATTTTCTTTTCAAAAATCTTTTTCAAAATTTTTCTTTTGTTTTTCGTTTTTTCAAAAATATTTTCGAAAAAAAATTAATAAAAATAAAAAAAATTAATAAAATCATAAAAATCAAAAATATTTTGTGTTTCTTGTTTGAGTCTTGAGTCAATTTTTAAGTTTAGTGTCAATTGCATGCTTTAAAAACTTTTCTTGCATTTTTCGAAAATTCCATGCATTCATAGTGTTCTTCATGATCTTCAAGTTGTTCTTGATAAGTCCTCTTGTTTGATCTTGATGTTTTCTTACTTTGTGTTGTTTGTTGTTTTTCTTATGCATTTTTTGTTTGTTAGTATCCATGCATTAAAGATTTCTAAGTTTGGTGTCTTGCATGTTTTATTTGCATCAAAAATTTTTCAAAATTATGTTCTTGATGTTCATCATGATCTTCAAAGTGTTCTTGGTGTTCATCTTGACATTCATAGCATTCTTGCATGCATTCATTGTTTTGATCTAAAAATTTCATGCATTGAGTATTTTTGTTGTTTTTCTCTCTCATCTTTAAAAATTCAAAAAAAAAATCAAAAAAGATATCTTTTCCTTATTTCCCTCCAAATTTTCGAAATTTTGGGTTGACTTGGTCAAAAATTTTTAAAAATTAGTTGTTTCTTACAAGTCAAGTCAAATTTTCAATTTTAAAAATCTTATCTTTTCAAAATTTTTTTTAAAATCTTTTCTTTTATTTTTTGAAAATTTCAAAATTCTTTTTCAAAATATTTTCAAAATCTTTTTCTTATCTTTATATCAAATTTTTGAAAATATGCTAACAATTAATGTGATTGATTCAAAAAAATTTGAAGTTTGTTACTTTCATGTTAAGAAAGGTTCAAAAATATGAATTCTAGAATCTTATCTTGTAGTTTCTTGTTAGCTAAGTCATTTTAAAAATTAAATCTTTTTCAAAATATCTTTTTATTAAAATTTTTATCTTATCTTTTTATCTTATCCTTCTCAAAAGTTTATCTTTTTCAAAATTTGATTTCAAAATATCTTATCTAACTTTTTATCTTCGTATCTTTTTAAAATTTGATTTCAAATCTTTTTCAATCAACTAACTAACTTTTTGTTTGTTTCTTATCTTTTTCAAAACCACCTAACTACTTTTCCCTCTTCAATTTTCGAAAATACCTCTCTCTTTTTCAAAAATTATTTTTTAATTAATTAATTGTTTTAAATTTTAATTTCAATTATGTTTTATCTTTAATTTTCGAAAATTACTAACCCCTTTTTCAAAATTATTTTCGAAATTTCCCTTTTCTTTTTTTTCTTCTATTTAATTATTTAATTACTAACACTTCTCTTCACCTCTCTCCATCTAAATATCCGAACCCATTCTTCCTCATTCTTCTCCCCTCTCTTTTTCTACTAACATAAAGGAATCTCTATACTGTGACATAGAGGATTCCTCTTTCTTTTCTTGTTTTCTTCTCTTTCATATGAGCAGGAACAGGGCAAAAGACACTCTTGTTGAAATTGATCCAGAACCTGAAAGGACTCTGAAGAGAAAATTAAGAGAAACTAAATTACAACAATCCAGAAACAACCTTTCAGAAATTTTCAAACAAGAGAAGGAGATGGCAGCCGAAAATAATAATAATAATGCAAGGAGAATGCTTGGTGACTTCACAAAGCCAACGTCCAAGTTTGATGGAAGAAGCATCTCCATTCCTGCCATTGGAGCCAACAACTTTGAGCTGAAACCTCAACTAGTTGCATTAATGCAACAAAACTGTAAGTTTTATTGACTTCCATCTGAAGATCCCTATCAGTTTTTAACTGAGTTCTTGCAGATCTGTGAGACTGTAAAGACGAATGGAGTTGATCCTGAAGTCTACAGACTCATGCTTTTCCCTTTTGCTGTAAGAGACAGAGCTAGAATATGGTTGGATTCACAACCCAAGGATAGCCTGGACTTTTGGGATAAGCTGGTCACTGCCTTCTTGGATAAATTCTTTCCTCCTCAAAAGCTGAGCAAGCTGAGAGTGGATGTTCAAACCTTCAAACAAAAAGATGGTGAATCCCTCTATGAAGCTTGGGAAAGATACAAGCAGCTGACCAAAAGATGTCCATCTGACATGTTTTCAGAATGGACCATATTAGATATATTCTATTATGGTCTATCTGAATTTTCGAAAATGTCATTGGACCATTCTGCAGGTGGATCTATTCACCTAAAGAAAACGCCTGAAGAGGCTCAAGAACTCATTGACATGGTTGCAAATAACCAATTGATGTACACTTCTGAGAGGAATTCCGTGAATAATGGGATACCTCAGAAGAAAGGAGTTCTTGAAATTGATGCTCTGAATGCCATACTGGCTCAGAACAAGGTGTTGACTCAACAGGTCAACATGATCCCTCAAAATCTGAATGGATGGCAACATGCATCCAACAGTACTAGAGAGGCAGCTTCTGAAGAAGCTTATAATCCTGAGAACCCTGCCATGGCAGAGGTTAATTACATGGGTGAACCTTATGGAAACACCTATAACTCATCATGGAGAAATCACCCAAATTTCTCATGGAAGGATCAACAAAAGCCTCAACAAGGCTTTAATAATGGTGGACGCAATAGGCTGAACAATAGCAAGCCATATCCATCATCTTCTCAGCAACAGACAGAGAATTCTGAACAAAATACTTCTAATTTAGCCAATATAGTCTCTAATCTGTCAAAGGCCACTTTCAGTTTCATGAGTGAAACAAGATCCTCCATCAGAAATCTGGAGGCACAAGTGGGCCAGCTGAGTAAGAAAGTCATTGAAACTCCTCCCAGTATTCTCCCAAGCAATACAGAAGAGAATCCAAAAGGAGAGTGCAAGGCCATTGATGTGATCAATGTGGCCGAATGCACAAGGGAGGACGAGGACGAAAATCCTAGTGAGGAAGACCTCCTGGGACGTCCCTCAAGCAAGAAGGAATTTCCTATTAAGGATCCAAAGGAATCTGAGGCTCATATAGAGACCATAGAGATTCCATTAAATCTCATTCTGCCATTCATGAGCTCTGAAGACTATTCTTCCTCTGAAGAGGATGAAGATGTAACTGGAGAGCAAGTTGCTCAATATTTAGGAGCTATCATGAAGCTAAATGCCAAGTTATTTGGTAATGAGACTTGGGAAAGTGAACCTCCCTTGCTCATTAGTGAACTGAATACCTGGATTCAGCAAATTCTACCTCAAAAGAAACAAGATCCTGGCAAGTTCTTAATACCTTGTACCATAGGCACCATGACCTTTGAAAAAGCTCTGTGTGATCTGGGGTCAGGGATAAATCTTATGCCACTCTCTGTAATGGAGAAGCTGGGGATCATTGAGGTACAACCTGCCTTGTTCTCATTACAATTGGCAGATAAGTCATTGAGACAAGCTTATGGATTAGTAGAGGACGTGCTAGTAAAGGTTGAAGGCCTTTACATCCCTGCTGATTTCATAATCTTAGACACTAGGAAGGAAGAGGATGATTGCATCATCCTTGGAAGACCTTTCCTAGCCACAGCAGGAGCTGTGATAGATGTAAACAGAGGTGAATTAGTCCTTCAATTGAATGGGGACTACCTTGTGTTTAAGGCACATGGCCATCCCTCTGTGACAAAAGAGAGTAAGCATGAAGAGCTTCTCTCAGTTCAGAGTCAAGAAGAGCCCACACAGTCAAACTCTAAGTTTGGTATTGTGAGGCCACAACCAAACTCTAAGTTTGGTGTTAAGACCCCATATCCAAACTCTAAGTTTGGTGTTGGGACTATACAACATTGACCTGATCACCTTGTGGCTCCATGAGAGCCACTGTCAAGCTATTGACATTAAAGAAGCGCTTGTTGGGAGGCAACCCAATTTTATTTATCTAATTTTTTATTTTATTCTATTTCATTGTTATTTTGTGTTTTATTAGGTACATGATCATGAGGAGTCACGAAAAAAATCATAAAAATTAAAAACAGAATCAAAAACAGCAGAAGAAAAAATTCACACCCTGGAGGAAGCACAGGCTGGCGTTCAACGCCAGTAAGATGCATCTGGCCGGCGTTCAACGCCAGAACAGAGCATCATTCTGGCGCTGAACGCCAGAAACAAGCAACATTCTGGCGCTGAACGCTAGGAATGTGCCCAGAGAAGAAAAAATGATGCTGAACGCCAGGAACAAGCATGAAACTGGCGTTCAACGCCAGAAACATGCTTTACATGGGCGTTGAATGCCCAGAATGTGCACCACTCGGCGTTTAAACGCCAGAATGGTGTGCAAAGGCATTTTACATGCCTATTTGGTGCAGGGATGGAATTCCTTGACACCTCAGGATCTGTGAACCTCACAGGATCCCTACCTACCTCGCCCTCTCTCTCTCCATTCATGGTCATCCCTTCTGTTCTTCATTCACCACCTACATTTATCCACTCTTCCCCATACACCCCACCTACCTTTACAATTCAACTTCTCTTTCCCACCCAATCCCACCCATATAGCCGAATCCATCTTCCCTCACTCTCCTCCATTTTCTTCTTCTTCTTCTTCTTCTCTTCTTACTCCTCTTGCTTGAGGGCGAGCAATATTTTAAGTTTGGTGTGGTAAAAGCATAGCTTTTTTGCTTTTCCATTACCATTAATGGCACCTAAGGCCAGAGAAACCTCAAAGGGAAGACAAAAGCCTCCACCTCTGAGTCATGGGAGATGGAAAGACTCATGTAAAGGGTTTATAGCTCAGTGGTAGAACATGTGGCTGCAAATCAAGAGATCCCTGAGATACCTCAGGGGATAAATTGTCCTCCACACAAATATTGGAAGCACCTAAGGGTAGGAACACCAAAATTACTAGGAATCATTCAACAGAAGCAAGGAAGAGACATAAAGGAGCTCAAAAAGCACCATTGGACCTTCAAGAAGGCGCCACCTTCACTCAGGTGGATTCATTCCTTGTTCTTATTTCTTTCTGCTTTTCGGTTTTTATGCTGTGTTTATCTATGTTTTGTGTCTCTACTTCATGATCATTAGTAGTTAGTAACTATGTCTTAAAGTTATGAATAATTCCATGAATCCTTCACCTCTCTTAAATGAAAAATGTTTTAATTCAAAAGAACAAGAAGTACATGAATTTCAAATTTATCCTTGAATTTAGTTTAATTATATTGATATGGTGACAATACTTTTTGTTTTCTGAATGAATGCTTGAACAGTGCATAATTTTGATCTTGTTGTTTATGAATGTTAAAACTGTTGGCTCTTGAAAGAATGATGAACAAAGAGAAATGTTATTGATGATCTGAAAAATCATGAAATTGATTCTTGAAGCAAGAAAAAGCAGTGAAAAAGAAAGCTTGCGAAAAAAAAATAGAAAGAAAAAGAAAAAGCAAGCAGAAAGAGCCAATAGCCCTTAAAACCAAAAGGCAAGGGTAAAAAGGATCCAAGGCTTTGAGCATCAATGGATAGGAGGGCCCAAGGAAATAAAATCCAGGCCTAAGCGGCTAAACCGAGCTGTCCCTAACCATGTGCTTGTGTCATGAAGGTCCAAGTGAAAAGCTTGAGACTGAGTGGTTAAAGTCGTGATCCAAAGCAAAAAGAGTGTGCTTAAGAGCTCTGGACACCACTTACTGGGGACTCTAGCAAAGCTGAGTCACAATCTGAAAAGGTTCACCCAGTTATGTGTCTGTGGCATTTATGTATCCGGTGGTAATACTGGAAAACAAAGTGCTTAGGGCCACGGCCAAGACTCATAAGTAGCTGTGTTCAAGAATCAACATGCTTAACTAGGAAAGTCAATAACACTATCCAAAATTCTAAGTTCCTAAAGAAGCCAATCATTCAGAACTTCAAAGGAAAAAGTGAGATGCCAAAACTGTTCAGAAGCAAAAAGCTACAAGTCCCGCTCATCTGATTATAATTAATATTCATTGATATTTTGGAATTTATAGTATATTCTCTTCTTTTATCCTATTTGATTTTCAGTTGCTTGGGGACAAGCAACAATTTAAGTTTGGTGTTGTGATGAGCGGATAATTTATACGCTTTTTGGCATTGTTTTTAGGTAGTTTTTAGTAAGTTCAAGCTACTTTAAGGGATGTTTTCATTAGTTTTTATGTTAAATTCACATTTCTGGACTTTACTATGAGTTTGTGTGTTTTTCTATAATTTCAGGTAATTTCTGGCTGAAATTGAGGGACTTGAGCAAAACTCTGAAAAAGGCTGACAAAAAGGACTGCTGATGCTGTTGGAATCTGACCTCCCTGCACTCAAAATGGATTTTCTGGAGCTACAGAACTCCAAATGGCGCGCTCTCAATGGCGTTGGAAAGTAGACATCCAGAGCTTTCCAGCAATATATAATAGTCTATACTTTATTCGAAAATTGATGACGTAACTTGGCGTTGAACGCCAAGTACATGCTGCTGTCTGGAGTTAAACGCCAGAAAAACGTCATGATCCGGAGTTGAACGCCCAAAACACGTTATAACTTGGAGTTCAACTCCAAGAGAAGCCTCAGCTCGTGGATAGATCAAGCTCAGCCCAAACATACACCAAGTGGGCCCCAAAAGTGGATTTATGCATCAATTACTTATTCATGTAAACCCTAGTAGCTAGTTTATTATAAATAGAACATTTAACTATTGTATTAGATGTCTTTTTGACCACGTTTCATCTTTGGTCTCAGTTTTGTTTTATTCTTCATCTTAGGAGGCCATTGAGCACGTTTTGGGAGGCTGGCCATTCGGCCATGCCTGAACCTTTCACTTATGTATTTTCAACGGTGGAGTTTCTGCACACCATAGATTAAGGGTGTGGAGCTCTGCTGTACCTCAAGTTTCAATACAATTACTATCACTTTCTATTCAATTATTTTTTATTCTTATTCCAAGATATACGTTGCACAACACTTTGATGAATATGATGATCCGTGACACTCATCATCATTCTCACTTATGAATGCGCGTGATTGACAACCACTTCCGTTCTACCTTAGGCCGGGCGCATATCTCTTAGATTCTCCAACAGAATCTTCGTGGTATAAGCTAGATAGATGGCGGCATTCATGAGGATCCGGAAAGTCTAACCTTGTCTGTGGTATTCCAAGTAGGATCCTGGGAATCCGGAAAGTCTAACCTTGTCTGTGGTATTCCGAGTAGGATTCCGGTATTGAATGACTGTGATGAGCTTCAAACTCCTGAAGGCTGGGCGTGATGACAAACGCAAAAGAATCAATGGATTCTATTCCAACCTAATTGAGAACCGACAGATGATTAGCCGTGCTGTGACAGAGCATTTGGAACGTTTTCACTGAGAGGATGGGATGTAGCCATCAGCAAGGGTGATGCCTCCAGACGATTAGCCGTGCAGTGACAGCGCATAGGACCATTTTCCCGAGAGGATTGAAAGTAGCCATTGATGATGGTGATGCCCTACATACAGCTTGCCATGGAAAGGAGTAAGAAGGATTGAAGGAAGAGTGAGTAGTGAAGTAGAGTTTCAAGAGGAGCACAGCATCTCCATACACCTATCTGAAACTCCCACTATTAATTTACATAAGTATTTCTATCCCTTTTATTTTCTTTTTTTATTATTAATTTTCGAAACCCAAAACTATTTAATCTACCTAACTGAGATTTACAAGGTAACCATAGCTTGCTTCATACCAACAATCTCTGTGGGATCGACCCTTACTCACGTAAGGTATTACTTAGATGACCCAGTACACTTGCTGGTTAAGTTGAACGGAGTTGTGATCATAAATTCCAATAGAGCCAATATTTAAATTTCATACAAGTACAAAGAGACCAACTTTTTGGTGATCACAATTTCGTCCACCAACACTTATTAGGATTAGTTTAGAAGTAGTTTCTAGAGAGAGAAGCTCTCTCTTCTCTCTAGGATTAGCATTAGGATTAGGTTTAGTTCTTAGATCTAGGTTTTAATCTTTGCTTTCTTCCACTTCTATCTCTCAATTCTTTGTTGCTACCTTCATCTTCTTCTATTCTTTTGTTGTAATTTTCTTTATGTTGTTCTTATATTTTGTTGTAGATCTAGTATTGTTCCTTCTACTTCCTTTCAATTCAATTAGAGGTAATTCATAATAATTGTGTTCATTTGATTTATTGTTGTTTAATTCCTTGCAATTGAGTAGTGTAGATTTACTTTTCTTGCAATTTTACTATGCTTTCCTTTTATGCCTTCCAAGTGTTTGATGAAATTCTTGGTTGGATTTTAGAGTAGAATTTTATACTCTTGGCTTGGAAAGGTAACTTAGAAACTCTTGAGTTACTAATGTCCAAGTGATTGATGATTGGGAGCCATTGACTCTAGTTCTCACTAATTGGATTAGTGGAGAGTTAGGACTTATGGACTAGGATTGATATAGCTCATTTGACTTTCCTTTACTACTAGTTAGAGGATGATTTAATGAGATTAATTCTTGCCAATTCTCATATTGTGGTTAGTGATTAGGATAGAGATCCTTGACCACCAACCCTTGCCAAGACCTTTTTAGCCATTAGTTTACTTTCTTGCCATTTATCTTTCATGCTTCATACCAAAACCCCAAAACAACTCACAACCAATAACAAGACACTTTATTGTAATTCCTAGGGAGAACGACCCGAGGTTTGAATACTTCGGTTTATAAATTTAGGGGTTTGTTACTTGTGACAAATAATTTTTTGCATGAAAGGATTATTGTTGGTTTAGAAACTATACTTTACAACGACATTTCATTAGTGAAATTCTAAACCGTCAAAAATCTAATCATCAGCTGCTCGTCATGTATTCTCAGCACTAACTCTCCTCGCTCTACATCTATGAGTGCTCTAGCTGGGGCTTGGAATGGCCTTCCCAGAATGATGGGGTAAATAGGATTCTCATCCATTTCCAGGATAACAAAGTCTGTGGGAAGATAGTAGCTCCCAACCTTCACCAGCACATTTTCAACTACTCCTATTGCCTATTTTTGAGTTTTGTCAGCCAATCTGATAATTACATCAGTAGGAGTTAGTTCATTGATTTGGAGCTTCTTTATGAAAGAGAGGGGCATTAAGTTGATGCTTGCTCCCATGTCACAAAGTCCTTTGTCAATCTTTGTTTCGCCTATAGCACAAGGAATGTGGAAACTTCCTAGATCCTTCTTCTTTGTGGGTGGCCCTGGTTGAATGAGAGCACTGCAATCCCTGTTCATCTTTATTGTCTGTCCACCCTTCAATGGACTTTTTCTGGCTAGTAGCTCCTTTATATACTTGATGTAGAAAGGCATTTACTGGAGGGCCTTAATGAATGGTATATTTACATCAAGAGATGCAAACATATCGAGGAACCTTGAATACATTCTCCCTGCTATACCACCTTTAAGCCTTTGGGGAAAAGGTGCATATGGGTTCAATACGTCCTTCTTCTTCAGCTCTTCCTTGAGTATGGGTTGAAGTGCATGGCTTATTTCTTCCTGGTTTTCCTTTTGATTATCATGGAGGTGTTCTACTCCATTCATACTCCTCTCATCATTTGTGGTTATCATCTTACATTCCTCCCACCTTACTTTCTTTGTTTCTCCCCTTGGATTCTTCTCTGTGTCACTGGGAAATCCATTAGTGGGTTTGGGAATTTGTTGAGATAGATACCCTACTTGGGACTCCAATCTCTTGATGTTTTCTCTTTGGTTTTTGATATTGGCTCGCACTTCTTCCTTAAACACCTTATTGTCTTGGACTTCTCTTCATAAGTTTTCAAGTAGAGCCTTAATCTTTGAGAGTCTATCATCTGTTAGAGATGGTGGGTTGAGATTAGCTGGTTGAGAAGGTTGGTTAGGTGGGTGTTGATAGGATCTTTGTGAGGTGTGTTGGTGAGTTGCATTGTTATTGGAATTGAGGTTGTGGCGTCTCTGATCTTTACCTTGGTCTTGTTGATTTCCCCACCCAAAGTTGGGGTGATTTCTCCATCCAGAGTTGTAAGTTTTGGAGTATGGATCATGGATTTGTCTAGGTGAGTTTCCAACATAGTTGGCTTGCTCCCAGTTACCTTCTTCTCCTATATTCACTCCTTTTTGAGCTGATGATGAAGTGATGGCTACTGCAACTTGGTTTTCCTCCACCTTCTTAGTAAGATCTGCTAGCTGCTTGGTGATCATCTTATTTTGAGCTAGCAATGCATCCATGTGGTTCAGCTCCATTACTCCTCTAGTGTTACTTCTTTCGGAGGCATAGAAGTAGTCATTCTCAGCAACTATTTCAATGACATCTATGGCTTCTTCTATGGTTTTCTTCTTGTTTAGAGAGCCTCCTGATGAATGATCTATGGCCTTCTTTGACTCATAGGAAAGACCTTCATAGAAAATGTGAAGTTGAACCCATTCATTGAACATATCTGGTGGGCATCTTCTTGTTAAGTCCTTGAATCTCTCCCATGCTTCATAGAGAGTCTCACCATCTTGCTGCCTGAAAGTCTGCACCTCAGCTCTCAGCCTGTTGATTCTTTGAGGAGGGTAGAATCTTGCCAAAAATTTGTTCACCACATCTTCCTAATTTGTTAAGCTCTCCTTTGGAAAGGATTCAAGCCATTTAGATTCCTTGTCCCTGAGTGAAAAAGGGAATAAGAGTAGCCTATAGACATCTGGGTGGACTCCATTAGACTTCACAGTGTCACAAATTCTCAGGAAAGTGGTTAGGTGTTGATTAGGGTCTTCTTGAGCACTTCCTCCAAATGAACAATTGTTCTGAACAAGGGTGATGAGCTGGGATTTTAGTTCAAAGTTGTTGGAATGTATGGTGGGCTTCTGAATGCTACTTCCACAGTTTCCTGGATTAGGATTAATGTAGGAGCCTAGAATTCTCCTTTCTTGCCCAGCACGGTTTGCAGGGTCTTCTCCAGCATGGTTGTGAGCTTCTTCTTCATGATTATTTTCGAAATTCTCTTCCATGTTGGGTTCAAAGTACTCTTCTTCTTCCTCAGCACCAACAATTCCTTTCCCTCTTGCTTTCCTCCTTAGTCTCCAGAGGGTCCTTTCAGGTTCTGAATCAAAGGAAGTTGAAGCTTGACGTCAGGATTTTTGCCAGTAAAGAAATTCATAAAAACAGTCGCGTTGTAGATATAGTCTCTAAACCGACAGAAATCCCTTCGTACAAACGTTTGGTTGTCACAAGTAACAAACCCCTTTAAAATTGATAACCGAGTATTTGAACCTCGGGTCGTCTTCTCAAGGAATTGCAGGGAGGTATGTTCTTATTATTGGTTATGCAAAGGCATGTTTTGGGGTTTTCAAAAGGGTTGAGCAAGTAATGTAAAATAACAAGTCGTTAAAATAATAACACTAAAATCTCTTGGCAAGGTATAAGAATTTAGAAGTCTAAGTCTAGTTATCCTTATCAATAATAATAAAAATTGAATCGTAACTCCACTTAGTTAACCCTTGCTAAAGCAAGGGAAGGTCAAGTGACTAATTAGTGAGATCTTCAAATCCTAATTAATTCCTAGGAACAGATTGGGATTATTGAAGTTCAATTTAATTAGCAAGATAACAATTATCAATTATGCTGTTGAGTTGGATAACTCCTGAGTTACTGATTTCTTAACCAAAACCAAAAGGAAAAATATCTAAACTAAATTAAAAGCATTCACGTAAATAAAGCAATCAAACTACGTTTAAACATAAATTCAAGTCATAACATGGAAAGAGTCATAAGCCAATTAGGCAATATAAATCAAATATAAATAAAAGTATTAGAGTAAATTAAAGTAGAAAATATAAAGTAAAAGGAATGTTAAACCTAGGATCGAGAGTCACTCTCAAAAACTAAGAGAAGTCCTAAATCCTAATCCTAAGAGAGAGAGAGGAGAGAACCTCTCTCTCTAAAACTACATCTAAAACATGAAAAGTGAATTATGAGTGAGTAAATATGAATGCATGCATTCCACCACTTTATAGCCTCTAATCTGTGTGTTCTGGGCTGAAAACTGGGTCAAAAGCAGCCTAGAAGTCACTCCCAGCGCTTTCTAGTCCGTATAGATCGCAGAAGAGTGACGCGGCCGCATGACTCATGCGGCCGCGCGGGTTGCGTTCCTGCCAGGTCACACGTCCGCGTAACCCACGCGTTCGTGTCGTCTGGCGTCGGGGCAGCCATGGCAAATTATATATCAAATCGAAGCCCCGGACGTTCGCTTTCCAACGCAACTGAAACCGCGTCGTTTGGACCTCTGTAGCTAAAGTTATAGCCGTTTGAGTGCGACGAGATCAGGCTGGACAACTTAGCAATTTCTCCAACTTCTTGTATTCCTTCCACTTTTGCATGCTTCCTTTCCATCCTCTGAGCCATTCCTGCCCTATAATCTCTGAAAATACTTAACACACATATCAAGGCATCTAATGGTGATAAGAGAGGATTAATAATAAGCAAATATAAGTCCAAAGAAGCATGTTTTCAATCAAAGCACATAATTAGGAAGGTAAATGTAAAACATGCGAATTGTATGAATAAGTGGGTAAAGAGTTGATAAAATCCACTCAATTAAGCACAAGATAAACCATAAAATATGGGTTTATCAAAGCTCCCTCTCTTCTCCCTGTCTTACAACTAACAAAACACATAGTAAGAGATAAAATAAAGAGATTATTCTTGTTAGGGTAATTGTTAGTGTGAGTGATGCAAATTATCAAACAGTTAGTGGGTTAGTGAGCAGAATTGTAATTAACAAAAGAAAGAAAGAGAAATAAAGAGGGTGAAGGGGATGAGGAAGAAACTAAACAAACTGAAGGTAATTGACTGAATCAAATAACAAATAAAGAAAAAGAAAAATGCTCAATCTAGTGATCTTCCAACTTAATCATTGTTGATTCAAAATCAATCCCCGGCAACGGCACCATAAACTTGATGCATGAAAACTTGTCTCTCAACAAATTTCCCTTCGGCAAGTATACCGAATTTTCGTCAAGTAAAAACTCACACTAGAGTGAGGTCGAATCCCACAAGGATTGATTGGTCAAGCAATTTTAATTAGAAGATTATGCTAGTTGAGCTAAACAGGATGTAGTTGAGAATTGCAGAAAATTAAATGGTAGGAAAGTAAATAACAGAAATTAAAGTGCAGAATCTTAAATGGGGATTTAGGTCAATGAGCATGAAAATAAATGATATAAAGTAAAGAGAATGGGTAAGATCAGAAATGGGGAATTCATTGGGCTCAGGAGATGTTGTATTCTCCGGATCAAATTCATTGTCATCTCTTCCTCAATCAAAGCATCTATTGATCTCCTTGGCAATCTTAAGTGATTGAGTTTCAATTTCTTGGCAACCCAATCTCTCTAAGCTTGAACAAATGCCCAATTCCTTGATTTAATTGCTCAAGGAAAGAGATGAAGTATGGTCACTGATTATACCCCATGTATTTCCAAATCAAAGTGTTGGGAGGATTACATGTCACTATATCCGCCCAGAGCCCAATTTGGTCCAACATGAGAAAGCATTTCTAGCATGATCTCCTCATCCCTTTTCCAAGGCTCAGAGGAGATCCAATTATGGAGAGTTTCTTTTCCAAGACAACTAACCAATTGAATTAAGATCGAAAACTTTCTAGTAAATCAAAAGAGAAGGAAGAAGAAGAGGAATGAAAACTATAATTGATCCATCAAATTACATCAGAGCTCCCTAACCCAATGAAAGGGGTTTAGTTGTTCATATCTCTAGAAATGGAAAATGGCAGAAAAGAAGAATCCATGCTAAAAGTGCAGAAAAGTAAATATACAGAGGTAGTTCTCCAAAGTGCCAAGCTCCTCTATAGTTCAAAACTACTCCTATATATACTACTCCTCTTGATCTTCTAGTGAGTTTTTCAAGTCTTGGATGTGGGCTCTGGATCTTTATGTTGAAGTAGTTCTAATCTTTAGTGGGCCCAGCTTGCAAAAAAGTATGAATTAGGCATGGGCATTAGTGAGATTAACGTTAAGTGACATTGTGGGCTCGAGAACGTTAGTGGCAATCACTTTTTCCACTAACGTTCCACCCTCAAATAGCTCACTAAGTTAACGTTAAATCACCAAATGCTAGTTGATCCAACGTTAGTGACAAAGGTGAGTGTCACTAACGTTGGCATTGTTCTTCTCTTCCACGTTAGAGTTCACGTTAACTAAGTTAACGTGACTCTTAACATGTCTCATTGCCATGTTTTGGAACGTTAGTGGTGTTCACTTTTACCACTAACGTTGGAGTTCTCTTTTGTTTCCCCGTTAACTACCACGTTAACTTAGTTAACGTGGCAAGTAATGTGAGCTATTGATGGCTTCGCAGGTGTTATTGGTGATCACTTTTCTCATTAACGTTGCAAGCTATTTACCATTCCACGTTAGTGTTCACGTTAACTAGATTAACGTGAATACTAACGTGGTTCTTCCTTGCTTCCTTTGCCCTGAAATCAAGCAAATAAAGTGCATCAAAGCTCTAGCCAAAGTCATGAGATTATGCATTATCAATTTATCATGCAATTCTAGCAAAATCCTCGTGAAATCATATGAAATTCACAATAGTTGCTTGAATCAAGGTGTAAGTGTATTTTTATCCAAAACTTACCTTATTCACTAAGAAAATGCATGAAACTACCCTAAAACACTAAAGAAAAGGTCAGTAAAACTGGCCTAGATGCCCTGGCATCAATATGTACTTTTGTGTATTGGATATGTATGTATATATATGTAAATATTCTCAAGCCAGCGTTGACTTCGCAGGCTGAGTTAGGAGCTTGTTATTTTGTATCTTTGGCACTCTATTCCTACTTCTGTTATCTTATATTTAACAGTTATGGTTTTCTTAGCACGTAAGTTAACTTGTTCCTTGAGCGTTGCGCTTTTATATCGTGATTTTTATTTCCCCTATTCTTCAAGACTCCCAATATATTATAATTCTTCTGTTATTATATGTATATATTTTATTTTAGAGGTCGTAATGCCATACCACCTCTGTTTTACGACTTAAGCGTAAAGCTTAGTGTGGTAGGGTGTTACACGGTCCAATCGGTTCGGTCCATTGGCCCATAATTTTTAAAATTAGTGTTAAAATTCGTATTTTAATTATTTCTACTTCTTTCATTTATAAAATTTAATTTTTTAATTTCTTTAAATAATAATTAATTTTTTTATTAAGTATTTACTGATTATCCGGGGTTTACATCCTACCCCCCTAATAAAATTTTTTCCCTCAAAAGTTTCAGTTACTAAGGAAAGTAGATGGAAGCACTCTCTGAATACCTCGGTCAGGCTCGTGAGATGCCATTTGGTTTTTATTCACACCAAACAAGTATATAAAGCTGATCAGTCTCAATATCTCATGTTTAGAACCTTAAACTCCCAAATGCATGCTCATGAACAAATATGCCATACATATCAGTCAAATATCCAAAGTAGCATATACACATAACATAGAGTATGCCTAGAAACATAGTGGGTCCGTTCCTCAGGCTCTACAGGAATGAATTGCTCTGATACCATAATGTAATAACCTACCACACAGAGCTTTATGCCTAGGACGTAAATCGAAGGTGGCGAGATGCTATGACCTCTAAAAGTAAAAATACGTATATGATGTAGTTGAAAGAAATTGCAACTAGGAGCCTTGAAAAAGAAGTTAAACACAAATACCAACAGAAAAGCGCATCACTCATGATTGGATAAGCTTAAAACAGATATAAAGATTGAAAGGGAGGATAATATATATATATATATATATATATATATATATATATATATATATATATATATATATAAGATCAGAGTTCCAAAGATACAAATAACAAGCTCCATGCTCGACCTGCGAAAATAAGGCCGGCCAGAGTATAAAATATATACATATTTATATATATAACCTAAAATACATCCGAACTATAGAATGAACACCTACTTCTCCATTTCGACCTCTAAGAGGGACAAGCTTCAAAATACAAAGTGCAGAGAACAACCATGTACATATATATATACAAGCAGAAACATAATGCTAAACTCAAAATATAGCTCTTCGCTTTCAGAAAGTCTTTAGAATGATCAGTGTGGTGCCTTTCGAGCTACATCTAAAGAAAAACAATATATGTATGAAATGAGAACTAGAATGGTGAAGGTACCAACGTACATAACGTATAAGGTCCCGGAAAAGCCAGAAGCATTCTTAGAACTCCGACACTCAGAATTAAACTTAAGAAAGTATTCTAAACCATAAGTTAGCTAAGTTATCTAAGGTGTTCAAGTTCTAAATTTATCTTTAACCTGACACTTCACTTTCCCTCTCCTCCAACCCTTAAACAACGGTGGAACTATCCTCAGCGTTACCTCTGCCAGCATGAGGAATCTCAGTTGCAAAGAGAAACAAGACAAGCAAATAAAACACAAATAGGGTATAGGTATAGCAAGTAAAGCAAGTAGCAAATAAGCATAGATAAACAGTTAGGAAAACCAAAACAATGCACACTCAAACAAAACATACAAATGCATATGATGCATGCCTGTCCTATGGCTGATGATATCATCTGTCCATTATATAGCTAAACCCCAAATGTCCTGGTAGCTAACCTTGGACAGAAATACCCCATTACAGAGCAAGTGGGTTTGAGCCACAACCCCTTACTACTAACCGCTTAACCCAGAGCAAGTGGAATAAACCACTATTGCTGCTACTATCCAGGCAAGTATTTATCAACTCAACCTGGAGGAAGTTGAATAATCCACTACTGTTGCTACTACCTAGTCATCACAATCACTGGCTCGGAGCAAGTGGGACGAACCATAACCCTTGCTACTGCCTAGGTATCTCAACTACTAACCTGGAGCAGGTGGGATAAACCATTACTACTACTACTATCTAGGTATCACATTCAAGAATTCGTTATCATTTTCATTATCATTACAACCTGCATTCATCACATATTTAGCATATCTGCACTTCTCAAGCATAAACCATTGCTTCATCTTCCTCCTCCACTACCAAGTTACTCCCTTTTTTAGCTTTACCCCTTTTCCCATGGTTAGAAACTAAATTTAAGGACTTTAGAAGGTAACTATATTGGTTTAGAAGCTAGAAAACATGTTTAAATCACAAAATAGAACTTTCTAAAATAGTGTGGTCATAGGTAGGCATGCCACCCTATGCGTATGCATGGATGGGAATTTTGACAAACTTACGTATGCATCCACCCCATGCATACAAAAATGTGTTAAAATAGAGGGAATTCTCGTGTACGCATGCATGTGTCTGTGTATGCATGCCCTGCATTTTTTGGAAAAGCTGCTAAATCTGCAGAAATCACTTTTGCACACCAAACTTTAGTCGCGCATAACATTTTTGTTAGAAATTATTTCTAGTCTGTGGCATAAACTTTACAGACCCAATTTTTGTTTGAAACGAGTTCCATAGAATTTGAGAGTCTGGAAGCCAAGTTGTGGCTCACCGAAGTTGGTCAAAAATCAAGTTTTACCAAAAATGCCAAACCTCTATTTTTACTAAACTTTCATTTTAAAACCAATGCATTACACCTCAAAACAATACTTATTGTGTACAAAACAAGTCTAAATCCATTTCCTTTCTTCCATGTTATACCAATTACTAAATATATTCATTTTCACCTTAAACAATCCTAATTCAAAATGACATAACTCATTATTCATCAAGCTACCAACATCTTAATTCATTATCATCATCAATAATCAAAATCATCATTCATCAACTCATTGTTATCATCAAACATCACAATCATCACTATTCAACACATGCTCCTAATTAATTTCAACATTTTCACCAAAGTCACTAAGCTTTAACAACTCCTTATAGTGCAACTTAACCTATGGTCAACTAGCCTACATTTCATATTATCTATGAGAAACCGAAACCATACCCTGGCCGATTTCTCCTTAATGCTCGGACACTTCAAAATTCCTCCGTTCCACAAGCTTCAAAGCTCCAATTTTCAATTCTGCATGCCCAATCACCCGAATTTCATTTCAAACCTCCAAATTGAACTCCAAATAAAAAAAATACGATCTACTTCACGAAACATCATTATAATCATTATAGGGCTCATTAATTTAATGATTCACTAGGGTTTAACAAGTTCTTACCTTACCCATGAGACAAACGGGCAAAAATCTAGTGATTATCCGTTGCTAGAGTTTACCTAAACTACCAAAATTAACCAATTTCTCAATATCAAAACATAAGATTTTAGAAACTGAAAAGGGAAGAGCTGGGTGAAAAAATGTGATTCCCTTACTTCATTGTTTAGATGGTTTCGTAGAGAATTCTGAAAAGAACGCGTAGCCACTAATGACTTGTCAATCAGAGCTCCAGATTAAAAGTTACGGAAGATTAAAGTTTGGAGCTGAATTGAGTTAGGGTTCCGCGGCTCCTTTTCCCCAATTGCAGCGTGTTTCATTTGATTTTGGGGAGGAGAAGGGTGAGTGCTAACTTTTATATATTGGGCATTGGGCTCGGTTTGGGGCCGGTCTAACTGGTTCGGCTTGTTAATCCATTTTTTGGACAAAATTTTTAAAATTAGTGTTAAAATTCGTATTTTAATTATTTCTACTTCTTCCAATTTTAAAATTTAATTTTTTAATTTATTTAAATAATAATTAATATATTGATTAAATATTTACTAATTACCTGGGGTTTACAATTCTCCACTGCACAACTCCAATCAATGAACCTAATAGCGACAGCATAGCTCGACGACTCTTCTCCCCTGTGTAGTTGATGAGCGGATAATTTATACGCTTTTTGGCATTGTTTTTAGATAGTTTTTAGTAGGATCTAGCTACTTTTAGGGATGTTTTCATTAGTTTTTATGCTAAATTCACCTTTCTGGACTTTACTATGAGTTTGTGTGTTTTTCTGTAATTTCAGGTATTTTCTGGCTGAAATTGAGGGACCTGAGCAAAACTCTGATAAGAAGGCTGACAAAGGACTGCTGATGTTGTTGGATTCTAACCTCCCTGCTACAGAACTTTAAATAGCGCGCTCTCAACGGTGTTGGAAAGTAGACATCCAGAGCTTTCCAGCAATATATAATAGTCTATACTTTATTCGAGATTAAACGACGCAAACTGGCGCTCAACATTAGTTCCATGTTGCATTCTAGAGTCAAACACCAGAAACACATCACGAACCAGAGTTGAACGCAAAAAACACGTTACAACTTGGCGTTCAACTCCAAAAGAAGCCTCTGCACGTGTAAAGCTCAAGCTCAGCCCAAGCACACACCAAGTGGGCCCCAGAAGTGGATTTCTGCATTTATTACTTACTTCTGTAAACCCTAGTAGCTAGTCTAGTATAAATAGGATATTTTATTAATGTATTAGATGTCTTTTGACCACATCTTTGGACGCCTAGTCCTTAGACCAGGTCCTTCTCCCTTTTTTCGAATTCATATGTCTTTTGTGGAGGCTGGCCATTCGGCCATGCTTGGACCTTGATCACTTTTTTATTTTCAACGGTGGAGTTTCTACACACCATAGATTAAGGGTGTGGAGCTCTACTGTACCTCGAGTTTCAATGCAATTACTACTATTTTCTATTCAATTCAGTTTATTCCTGTTCTAAGATATTCGTTGCACTTAACTATGACTAATGTGATGATCCGTGACACTCATCATCATTCTCACCTATGAATGTGTGACTGACAACCACTTCCGTTCTACCTTAGACCGAGCGCACATCTCTTGGATTCCTTAATCAGAATCTTCGTGGTATAAGCTAGAATTGATGGCAGCATTCATTAGAATCTGGAAAGTCTAAACCTTGTCTGTGGTATTCCGAGTAGGATTCAGGGATTGAATGACTGTGACGAGCTTCAAACTCGCGATTGTTGGGCGTGATGACAAACACAAAAGAAACAATGGATTCTATTCTGACATGATCGAGAACCGACAGATGATTAGCCGTGCTGTGACAGAGCATTTGGACCATTTTCACTGAGAGGATGGGATGTAGCCATTGACAACGGTGATGCCCTACATACAGCTTGCCATGGAAAGGAGATGAAGGAAAGGATGAAGGCAGTAGGAAAGTAGAGATTCAGAAGGAGCACAGCATCTTCACACGCCTATCTGAAATTCCCACCAATGGTCTACATAAGTATTTCTATCTCTATTTTCTGTTTATTTATTATTATTATTATTTGAAAACTCCATAACCATTTATTATCCGCCTAAATGAGATTTACAAGATGACCATAGCTTGCTTCATACCAACAATTTCCGTGGGATCGACCCTTACTCACGTAAGGTTTATTACTTGGACGACCCAGTGCACTTGCTGGTTAGTTGTGCGGAGTTGTGAAGAATGTGCTGAGTTATAAACGCGCATACCGAGTTGAATGCCATTATTAGAGATCACAATTTCATGCACCAAGTTTTTGGCGACGTTGCCGGGGATTGTTCGAGTTTGGACAACTGACGGTTCATCTTGTTGCTCAGATTAGGTAATTTTATTTTTGTTTTATTTTCGAAAAAAATTTTCAAAAATCTTTCAAAAATTTATCACCTATTTTCGAAAATTTTCAGAGTTTTTAAGAATGAATTCTAGAGTTTCATGTAACATGTTGAAGCCTAGTTGGCTGTAAAGCCATGTCTAATTCCTGGACCGGAGCTTTTGACTAACATTACATGATTCCTGGAATTCTGATTGAGGACTTTGGATTCATTACATACTTTTTCCAAAATATGTTTTCGAAAAATTTAATACAAAAATCCAAAAAAATTAATAAAACCATAAAAGTAAAAAATATTTTGTGTTTCTTGTTTGAGTCTAGTGTCAATTTTTAAGTTTGGTGTTAATTGCATGTTTTAAAAATTTATGCATTTTTCGAAAATTCATGCATGGTGTTCTTCATGATCTTCAAGTTGTTCTTGGTAAGTCTTCTTGTTTGATCTTGATGTTTTCTTGTTTTGTGTCTTTTGTTGTTTTTCATGTGCATTTTTGCATTCATAGTGTCTAAGCATTAAAGATTTATAAGTTTGGTGTCTTGCATGTTTTCTTTGCATAAAAAATTTTTCAAAAATATGTTCTTGATGTTCATCATGATCTTCAAAGTGTTATTGGTGTTCATCTTGACATTCATAGTGTTCTTGCATGCATTCTTTGTTTTGATCCATAAAGAAAAGAGAAAAACACAAAAATGACGTTTTATTTTTTTCTCTCTCATAATTAAAAATTCAAAAAATAAAAAAAATATCTTGTCCTTATTTTTCTCAAAATTTTGAAAATTTGAGTTGACTTAGTCAAAAATTTTTAAAAAACTTAGCTATTTCTTATAAGTCAAGTCAAATTTTCAATTTTAAAAATCTTATCTTTTCAAAACTTTTTCAAAAATAAAATCTTTTCCATTTTTTCTATTATTTTCGAAAATTTTAAAAATTATTTTTAAAATCTTTTTCTTATCTTTATTTCAAAATTTCGAAAACTTTACTAACAATTAATGTGATTGATTCAAAAATTTGAAGTTTGTTACTTTCTTGTTAAGAAAGGTTCAATCTTTAAATTCTAGAATCATATCTTTTAGTTTCTTGTTAGTCAAGTAATCAAATTTTAATTTTAAAAATCAATTTTTTTTCAAAATATCTTTTCTATCATATCTTTTTCAAAATTTTATCTTTTTCAAAAATTTGACTTTAAAATATCTTTTCTAACTTCTTTTCCTTTTAAAATTAAATTTCAAATCTTTTTCAACTAACTCATTAACTTTTTGTTTGTTTCTTATCTTTTTCAAAACCACCCAACTACTTTTCTCTCTCTAATTTTCGAAAATTCCTCACCCCTTTTCAAAATTTTCTTAATTAACTAATTTTAATTTTAATTTTATATCTTCCTTTAATTTTCGAAAATCTCTAACTTATTTTTCAAAATTAATTTTCGAAAACTCCTCTCTCTCTTCTTCTTCTATTTATTTATTCATCTACTAACACTTCTCTTCATCCCAAGAATCTGAACCTATCTTCACCCTTGTGTTTGGATTCTTACCTTTTCCTTCTTCTATTCCTTTCTTCTCCTACTAACATAAAAGAATCTCTCTACTGTGGTAAGGAGGATCCCTATTATTATTTTCTGTTCCCTTCTTTTTCATATGAGTAGGAGCAAGGAAAAGAATATTCTTGTTGAAGCAGATCCTGAACCTGAAAGGACTCTGAAGAGGAAATTAAGAGAAGCTAAATTACAACAATCCAGAGACAACCTTACAAAAATTTTCAAAAAGAAGAGAAGATGGCAGCCAAAAATAATAATGCAAGGAGGATGCTTGGTGATTATACTACACCTACTTCCAAGTTTGATGGAAGAAGCATCTCAATCCCTGCTATTAGAGCAAATAACTTTCAGCTAAAACCTCAACTAGTTGCTCTACTGTAACAGAACTGCAAGTTCTATGGACTTCCATCAGAAGATCCCTACCAGTTTTTAACTGAGTTCTTGCAGATCTGTAAGACTGTTAAGACTAATGGAGTAGATCCTGAAGTCTACAGGCTCATGCTTTTCCCCTTTGCTGTAAGAGACAGAGCTAGAATATGGTTGGATTCACAACCTAAAGATAGCCTGGACTCATGGGATAAGCTGGTTGCGGCCTTCTTGGCTAAGTTCTTTCCTCCTCAAAAGTTGAGCAAGCCTAGATTGGATGTTCAGACCTTCAAATAAAAAGATGGTGTATCCCTCTATGAAGCTTGGGAAAGATACAAGCAGATGACCAAAAGGTGTCCTTCTGACATGCTTTCTGAATGGACCATTTTGGATATATTCTACTATAGTCTATCTAAATTCTCTAAGATGTCACTGGACCAATTTGCAGGTGGATCCATTCACCTAAAGAAAACGCCTTCAGAAGCTCAAGAACTCATTGACATGGTTGCAAATAACCAATTCACGTACACTTCTGAGAGGAATTTCGTGAATAATGAGACACCTCAGAGGAAGGAAGTTCTTGAAATTGATGCTCGAATGCCATATTGGCTTAGAACAAAATGTTGACTCAGCAAGTTAACATGATTTCTCAAAGTCTGAATGGATGGCAAAATGCATCCAATAGTACTAAAGAGGCATCTTCTGAAGAAGAAGCTTATGATCCTGGGAAGTACATGGATGAATCCATCATCCTTGGCAGACCCTTCCATGCCACAGCAAAGGCTGTGATTGATGTGGACAGAGGAGAATTTATCATTCAAGTGAATGAAGAATCCTTTGTTTTTAAGGCTCAAGGATATTCCTCTGTTACTATGGAGAGGAAGCATGAAGAGCTTCTCTCAAAACAGAGTCAAACAGAGCCCCCACAGTCAAACTCTAAGTTTGGTGTTGGGAGGCCACAACCAACTTCTAAGTTTGGTGTTGAACCCCCACATTCAAACTCTAAGTTTGGTGTTGAGAGGTTCTAACATTGCTCTGAGTATCTGTGAGGCTCCATGAGAGCCCACTGTCAAGCTACTGACACTAAAGAAGCGCTTGTTGGGAGGCAACCCAATGTTATATTTATCTATTTTCCTTTGTTATTTTATGTTTTCTGTAGGTTGATGATCATGGGAAGTAACAAAATCAATTGAAAAAGCCAAAACAGAATGAAAAATAGAAAGAAAAATAGCACACCCTTGAGGAAAGCCTTGCTGGCGTTTAAACGCCAGTAAAGGCAGTAAATGGGCGTTTAACGCCCAGTCTGGCACCATTCTGGGCGTTTAACGCCAGAAAGGGGCACCAAACTGGCGTTAAACACCAGGAAAGGGCAAGAAGCTGGCGTTAAACGCCAGAAATGGGCACCAGCCCGGCGTTTAACGCCAGAATTGGCATGAAGAGCATTTTTGCTCGCCACTTGGTGCAGGGATGAATTTTCCTTGACACCTCAGGATCTGTGGACCCCGCAGGATCCCTACCTACCCCACTGGTGCACGAAATTGTGATCATCAATGGCGCCATCAACATGGTACACACAATTGCAATCTCAACTCTTTATCACAACTTAACACAACTAACCAGCAAGTGTACTGGGTCGTCCAAGTAATAAACCTTACGCGAGTAAGGGTCGATCCCACAGAGATTGTTGGTATGAAGCAAGCTATGGTCACCTTGTAAATCTTAGTCAGGCAGACTCAGATGGTTATAGATGAAATATGAATAAAAGATAAAGATAGAGATACTTATGCAATTCATTGGTAAGAACTTCAGATAAGCGAATGGAGATGCTTTGTCCCTTCCGTCTCTCTGCTTTCCTACTGTCTTCATCCAATCCTTCTTACTCCTTTCCATGGCAAGCTTATGCAAGGGTTTCACCGTTGTCAGTGGCTACCTCCCATCCTCTCAGTGGAAATGTTCAACGCACCCTGTCATGGCACGGCTATCCAGCTGTCGGTTCTCGATCATGTCGGAATAGAATCCAGTGATTCTTTTGCGTCTGTCACTAACGCCCCACAATCGCGAGTTTGAAGCACGTCACAGTCATTCAATCATTGAAGCCTACTCAGAATACCACAGACAAGGTTAGACCTTCCGGATTCTCTTGAATGTCGCCATCAGTTCTAGCCTATACCACGAAGACTCTTATCTCACGGAATGGCTGGCTCGGTTGTCAGGCGATCAACCATGCATCGTGTATCAGGAATCCAAGAGATATTCACCCAATCTAAGGTAGAACGGAGGTGGTTGTCAGTCACACGTTCATAGGTGAGAATGATGATGAGTGTCACGGATCATCACATTCATCAAGTTGAAGAACAAGTGATATCTTAGAACAAGAACAAGCGGAATTGAATAGAAGAACAATAGTAATTGCATTAATACTCGAGGTACAGCAGAGCTCCACACCTTAATCTATGGTGTGTAGAAACTCCACCGTTGAAAATACATAAGAACAAGTTCTAGGCATGGCCGTGAGGCCAGCCTCCCAAAGAGGGTTCAATCATAAAAACATGATCAAAAGATTGAAAATACAATAGCAAAAGGTCCTATTTATAGGGAACTAGTAGCTTAAGAATTACAAAGATGAGTAAATGACATAAAAATCCACTTCCGGGCCCACTTGGTGTGTGCTTGGCTGAGCATTGAAGCATTTTCGTGTAGAGACTCTTCTTGGAGTTAAACGCCAGCTTTTGTGCCAGTTTGGGCGTTTAACTCCCACTTTGGTGCCAGTTCCGGCGTTTAACGCTGGGAATTCTGAAGGTGATTTTTGAACGCCGATTTGGGCCATCAAATCTTGGGCAAAGTATGGACTATCATATATTGCTGGAAAGCCCAGGATGTCTACTTTCCAACACCAATGAGAGCGCGCCAATTGGACTTCTGTAGCTCCAGAAAATCCACTTCGAGTGCAGGGAGGTCAGAATCCAATAGCATCTGCAGTCCTTTTCAGTCTCTGAATCAGATTTTTGCTCAGGTCCCTCAATTTCAGCCAGAAAATACCTGAAAACACAGAAAAACACACAAACTCATAGTAAAGTCCAGAAAAGTGAATTTTAACTAAAAACTATTAAAAATATACTAAAAACTAACTAAATCCTACTAAAAACATACTAAAAACAATGCCAAAAAGCGTATAAATTATCCGCTCATCACCCACCACTCTCTCTCTTCTTCTCCCATTCACCAATCACCTCAACACCTCTTCGCCAAAAACCCCTCACCTATCAAATCCCACTATTCTCTTCACCACTCACATCCATCCTTCATAAAACCCCACCTACCTCACCATTCAAATTCAAACCACTTTCCCTCCCAAACCCACCCATAATGGCCGAACCCTACCCCTCTCTCCACCCCTATATAAACCCATCTTCACTCCTTCATTTTCACACAACCTAAACACTACTTCTCCCCCTTTGGCGGAACCACAAAGCCATCTCCATCTCCTCTATTTCTTCTTCTTCTACTCTCTTCTTTCTTCTTTTGCTCGAGGACGAGAAAACTTTTAAGTTTTGTATGGTAAAAGCATTGCTTTTTGTTTTTCCATAACCATTTATGGCATCCAAGGCTGGAAAAACCTCTAGAAAGAGGAAAGGAAAGGCAAAAGCTTCCACATCCGAGTTATGGGAGATGGAGAGATTCATTTCAAGGGTGCATCAAGACTACTTCTATGAAGTTGTGGCCATGAAGAAGGTGATCCCCGAGGTCCCTTTCAAACTTAAAAAGAGTGAATATCCGGAGATCCGACATGAGATCCGAAAAAGAGGTTGGGAAGTTCTTAATGGTTCAAGAGTTCTATGCCACTGAATAGATCACCAAGAACCATGATCAAAGTGTGAACCCGAACCCAAAGAATTGGCTTACAATGGTTCGGGGGAAATGCTTAGATTTTAGTCCGGAAAATGTAAGGTTGGCATTCAACTTGCCCATGATGCAAGGAGATGAACACCCTTACACTAGAAGGGTCAACTTTGATCAAAGGTTGGACCAAGTACTCATAGACATTTATGAAGAGGGCGCTCAATGGAAGAGAGATTCAAGAGGGAAGCCAGTTCAACTGAGAAGGGATGACCTCAAGCCCATGGCTAGGGGATGGTTGGAGTTTATCCAACGCTCAATCATTCCCACTAGCAACCGGTCTAAAGTTACTATAGACTGGGCCATCATGATTCATAGCATCATGATTGGAGAGGAAGTAGAAGTTCATGAGGTTATAGCCCAAGAACTTTATAAGGTGGCGGACAAGTCCTCTACCTTGGCAAGGTTAGCCTTTCCTCATCTCATTTGTCACCTCTGTTATTCAGTTGGAATTGACATAGAGGGAGACATCCCCATTGATGAGGTGAAGCCCATCACTAAGAAAAGGATGGAGCAAACAAGAGATCCCACTCATCATGAAATCCCTGAGATACCTCAAGGGATGCACTTTCCTCCACAAAACTATTGGGAGCAAATCAACACCTCCCTAGGAGAATTGAGTTTCAACAAGGGACAACTAAGGGTGGAGCACCAAGAACATTCCATCCTCCTCCATGAAATCAGAGAAGATCAAAGAATCATGAGAGAGGAACAACAAAGGCAAGGAAGAGACATTGAGGAGCTCAAGCACTCCATAAGATCTTCAAGAGGAAGAACAAGCTGCATCACTAAGGTGGACCCGTTCTTTAATCTCCTTGTTCTTTATTTTTCTGTTTTTCAAAAATTATGCTTATGTTTACCTATGTTTGTGTCTTATGGTCATTAGTGTCTTAGTGTCTATACCTTAAAGTTATGAATGTCCTATGAATCCATCACCGTTTTTAAATGAAAAATGTTCTTAATTGAAAAAGAGAAGAATTGCATGAATTCTGAATTTTATAACAGATTAATTATTTTGATGTGGTGGCAATACTTTGACTTCTGAATGTATGCTTGAACAGTGCATATATCTTTTGAATTTGTTGTTCATGAATGTTGGCTCTTGAAAGAATGATGAAAAAGGAGACATGTTACTGAGGATCTGAAAAATCATAAAAATGATTCTTGAAGCAAGAAAGAGCAGTGAATACAAAAAAAAAAAACAAACGAAAAAAAAGAGAAATAAAGAAAAAGAAAAAATTAAAGTTGTGATCCAAGGCAAAAAGAGTGTGCTTAAGAACCCTGGACACCTCTAATTGGGGACTCTAGCAAAGCTGAGTCACAATCTGAAAAGGTTCACCCAATTATGTGTCTATGGCATGTATGTATCCAGTGGTAATACTAGAAGACAGAGTGCTTTGGGCCATGGCCAAGAATCATAAAGTAGCTGTGTTCAAGAATTATCATACTTAACTAGGAGAATCAATAACACTATCTGGATTCTGAGTTCCTATAGAAGCCAATCATTCTAAATTTCAAAGCATAGAGTGGGATGCCAAAACTGTTCAGAGGCAAAAAGCTAAAAGCCCCGCTCATCTAATTAACACTGATCTTCATAGATGTTTTTGGAATTCATTGCATATTCTCTTCTTTTTATCTTATTTGATTTTCAGTTGCTTGTGGACAAGCAACAATTTAAGTTTGGTGTTGTGATGAGCGGATAATTTATACGCTTTTTGGCATTGTTTTTAGTATGTTTTAGTTAGTTTTTATTATATTTTTATTAGTTTTTAGTTAAAATTCACTTTTCTGGACTTTACTATGAGTTTGTGTGTTTTTCTGTGATTTCAGGTATTTTCTGGCTGAAATTGAGGGACCTGAGCAAAAATCTGATTCAGAGGCTGAAAAGGACTGCAGATGCTGTTGGATTCTGACCTCCCTGCACTCAAAGTGGATTTTTAGGAGCTACAGAAGCCCAATTGGGGCGCTCTCAACTGCGTTAAACGCCGGAACTGGCACAAGAATGGGAGTTAAACGCCCAAACTGGCATAAAAGCTGGCGTTTAACTCCAAGAAAAGTCTCTACACATGAAAGCTTCAATGCTCAGCCCAAGCACACACCAAGTGGGCCCGGAAGTGGATTTTTATGTCATTTACTCATTTCTGTAAACCCTAGGCTACTAGTTCTCTACAAATAGGACCTTTTGCTATTGTATTTTCATCTTTTGATCATTTCAGTTCTTAGGATCATCTTTTGATCACTTTAGATCTTAGGATCATCTTTGGACGTCTAGTTCTTAGATCATTGGGAGGCTGGCCATTCGGCCATGCCTAGACCTTGTTCTTATGTATTTTCAACGGTGGAGTTTCTACACACCATAGATTAAGGTATGGAGCTCTGCTGTACCTCGAGTATCAATGCAATTACTATGGTTCTTCTATTTAATTCGGCTTATTCTTGTTCTAAGATATCGCTTGTTCCTCAACTTGATGAATGTGATGATCCGTGACACTCATCATCATTCTCACCTATGAACGTGTGCCTGACAACCATCTCCGTTCTACCTTAGATTGAGTGGATATCTCTTGGATCCCTTAATCGGAATCTTCGTGGTATAAGCTAGAATTGATGGTGGCATTCAAGAGAATCCGGAAGGTCTAAACCTTGTCTGTGGTATTCTGAGTAGGATTCAAGGATTGAATGACTGTGATGAGCTTCAAACTCCTGAAGGCTGGGCATTAGTGACAGACGCAAAAGAATCACTGGATTCTATTCCAACCTGATTGAGAACCGACAGATGATTAGCCGTGCTATGACAGAGCGCGTTGAACATTTTCACTGAGAGGACGGGACTGTAGCCACTGACAACGGTGATGCCCAACATACAGCTTGCCATGGAAAGGAGTAAGAAGGATTGGATGAAGACAGTAGGAAAGCAGAGAGACGGAAGGGACAAAGCATCTCCATACGCTTATCTGAAATTCTCACCAATGAATTACATAAGTATCTCTATCTTTATCTTTATGTTTTATTCATATATCATCTATAACCATTTGAATCTACCTGACTGAGATTTACAACGTGACCATAGCTTGCTTCATACCAACAATCTCCGTGGGATCGACCCTTACTCCCGTAAGGTTTATTACTTGGACAACCCAGTGCACTTGCTGGTTAGTTGTGCGAAGTTGTGAAATTATGTTTAGACCATGGTATTGAGCACCAAGTTTTTGGAGCCATTACCGGGGATTGTTTGAGTTGTGCAAAGTAGAGATCACAATTTTGTGCACCAGAGCCCAATGGAAAAGAGACTCCAAAGGCAAGCCAATTCAACTGAGAAGGCTTGACCTTAAACCCATGGCTAGAGGATGGTTGGAATTCATCCAACGCTCTATCATTCCTACTAGTAACCGGCCCAAAGTAACTGTGGACTGGGTTATCATGATCCATAGCATCATGATTGGAGTGGAAGTGGAAGTTCATGAGATCATACCTCTAGAACTATACAAGGTAGTTGACAAACCCTCCACTTTGGTAAGGTTAGCCTTTCCTCATCTCATCTGTCACCTATGCAATTCAGCCAGAAATGTTATAGAGAAAGATATCCTCATTGAAGAGGACAAGCCCATCATCAAAAAGAGGATGGAGCAAACAAGAGAGCCCACTCATGGACCTCAACAAGAGCATAAGGAAGTTCCTCATCAAGAAATCCCTGAGATGCCTCAAGGGATGCATTTTCCTCCACACAACTATTGGAAGTAACTCAACACCTCTTTAGGAGATTTGAGTTCCAATATGGAGTAACTAAGGATGGAGCACCAAGAACACTCCATTATCCTCCATGAAATTAGAGAGGACCAAAGACCCATGAGGGAAGAACAACAAAAACAAGGAAGAGATATTGAGGAGCTTAAGTACTCCATAGGATCTTCAAGAGGAAGAGCTTGCCACCGTTACTAAGGTGGACCCGTTCTTTAATTTCCTTGTTCTTATTTTTCTATTTTTTTCGGTTTTTATGCTTTATGTTTTGTCTATGTTTGTGTCTTTATTACATGATCATTAGTTTCTAGTGGCTATGTCTTAAAGCTATGATTGTTCCATGAATCCTTCACCGTTCTTAAAAGAAAAATATTTCTATTTGCAAAAGACCAAAAAGTACATGAATTTCAAATTCTATCTTGAAATTAGTTTAATTATTTTGATGTGGTGGCAATACTTTTTGTTTTCTGAATGAATGCTTGAACAGTGCATATTTTTTATAGTGAAGTTTATGAATGTTAAAATTGTTGGCTCTTGAAAGAATAATGAAAAAAGATAAATGTTATTGATAATCTAAAAAATCATAAAATTGATTCTTGAAATAAGAAAAAGCAGTGAAAAACACAAAACTTACGAAAAAAAAGGCGAAAAATAGAGAAAAAGAAAGAAAAAGAAAAAGTAAGCAGAAAAAGCCAATAGCCCTTTAAACCAAAAGGCAAGGGTAAAGAGGATCCAAGGCTTTGAGCATCAGTGGATAGGAGGGCCCAAAGGAATAAAATCCTGGCCTAAGCGGCTAAATCAAGCTGTCCCTAACCATGTTCTTGTGTCATGAAGGTCCAAGTGAAAAGCATGGGACTGAGTGATTAAAGTCGTGATCCAAAAAAATAGAGTGTGCTTAAGAACTCTGGACACCTCTAACTGGGGACTTTAGCAAAGCTGAGTCACAATCTAAAAAGGTTCACCCAGTTATGTGTCTGTGGCATTTATGTATCCGGTGGTAATACTAAAAAACAAGATGCTTAGGGTCACGGCCAAGACTCATAAGTAGCTGTGTTTAAGAATCAATATACTAAAAGTAGAATCAATAACACTATCTGAATTCTGAGTTCCTATGGATGCCAATCATTCTGAACTTCAAAGGATAAAGTGAGATGCCAAAACTGTTCAGAAGCAAAAAGCTACTAGCCCCCCTCATCTAATTAGAACTAAGCTTCATTGATATTTTGAGATTTATTGTATATTCTCTTCTTTTTATCCTATTTTGTTTTCAGTTTCTTGGGGACAAGCAATAATTTAAGTTTGGTGTTGTGATGAGCGGATAATTTATACGCTTTTTGGCATTATTTTTAGGTAGTTTCTAGTATGTTTTAGTTACTTTTTAGTATATTTTTATTAGTTTTTATGCAAAAATCACATTTTTGGACTTTACTATGAGTTTGTGTGTTTTTCTGTGATTTCAGGTATTTTCTGGCTGAAATTGAGGGACTTGAGCAAAAATCTGATTCAGAGGCTGAGAAAGGACTGCAGATGCTGTTGGATTCTGACCCTTCTGCACTCGAAGTTGATTTTATGGAGCTATAAAAGCCCAAATGGAGCGCTCTCAATTGCGTTGGAAAGTAGACATCTTGGGCTTTCCAGAAATATTTAATAGTCCATACTTTTCTTGAGATTTGATGGCTCAAACTGGCATCCAAACACCCACCAGAGACTATTTTCTGGCGTAAAACGCCGGAACTGGCACCAGAACTGGAATTAAACGCCCAAACTGGCATCCAAGCTGGCGTTTAACTCCATGGATGGCCTATGCACGTGAAAGCTTCAAAGCTTATCCCAAACACACACCAAGTGGGCCCCGAAAGTAGATTTCTGCACAATCTACTCATTTTCTGTAAACCTAGGTTACTAGTCTAGTATAAATAGCACTTTTGACTATTGTATAATAATCTTTTGATCTCGGGATCACTTTTATAGGCTGGCCATTTGGCCATGCCTAGACCTTCTTCTCTTATGTATATTTTACGGTAGAGTTTCTACACCTCATAGATTAAGGTAAGGAGCTCTGCTGTTCTTCATGAACTAATGCAAGTATTATTGTTTCTCTTTCAATTCACGCCTACTTCTTCTCCAAGATATACTCTCGTACTTAATTTAGTTAAGTCAGAATGAAGGGGTGACCCGTGATAATCACCCACTGTTCATATCCTGGGTCGAACTATCCGACCCGGGTTGTTTTGCAACAAGTCGACCGACCTCTTCAGGTCAGAACTACTCGACTTCTTCTCAAAGAGTTTGTCCAGATCACCATGAAAGCCCAAAAAGGGCCCAAACAGATGAACACGACCCAAATCCCAAGGCAGCACAAGCCTGGAAGGACAAGGGCAGTTCCCTTGTAGATAAGATAACTCCACTCAAAGATAAGATAAGATAACTATCTTATCTCCAGAAAAGATCACTCTACAACATTATAAATACACTGGAGCACCCAAGTATAACTCATACTCTGATTCTACTAAAAACCTGCTTAATACCCATGCTAACTTAAGCATCGGAGTCCGTTGCAGGTACCACCACCCTCCAGTGACAAAGGATCAGCAGCATTGCCAATCCAAGAAGTCGAACACGACAGCTCCGGCCACCACATACAAGCCGGACCCATCACCTCCAATCAGTACAGAAGATCTCGTTCGCGATCGACCTACAGTTTCAGGTAACCCTCGGAACATTGGCGCCGTTACCGGGGAACCTGGAAGTCATCCCACCATCATGGTGGATAACCTAGACAACGACCATAACTCTGATGTGGAGAACAGAACATCACATAAGAACGTGGAGGTTACACTAGACGATACTTCTCAACCTAACAAAGACAAAGACTCCCCAAGTACGGGATCCATGGAAGCACTTCAAGATCGCCTAAAACAACTCGAAAAAGAGGTCGAATATCAGCAGGAAGCCGAGAAAGACCTACGAAGGGAAGTTAGGCGACGCCACGAATTAGAAGACAAGCTCCAAAAGCTTGAAGCTGATCTCAAAACCAAAATAACTCGATCCACTAATGAGGATAATTCCCGCAAGGACCAAGACCCATTCACCAAAGAGATCATGAAGGCCAACATCCCAAAAAACTTTAAACCTCCCGATATGACTTTATACACATCAGATCCCGGCCATCATCTCAGCAATTTTCAAAGCAGAATGTATCTCACCGACGCCTCAGACGCCACTCGGTGCAAAGTTTTCCCGACCATATTAAGAAAAATAACAATTAAATGGTTTGACAAATCTGCCCCCAGGTCCATCTCAAGCTTTGACGACTTAGCCGAAAAGTTTCTAGTCAGATTCTCCATCCAAAAGTACAAAACTAAACATGCCCCAAGTCTATTAGGGATCAAGCAAGGAGATCGGGAAAGTCTTCACAGCCACATGGAAAGATTCAACAAAGTATGTCTGGACATTCAGAGTCTGCCAACCAAAGCAGCCATTATGGGTCTCATCAATGGCCTACGAGAGGGACCTTTTAGTCAATCCATATCAAAGAAACATTACACATCTCTGAATGAAGTACAAGAACGAGCAGAAAAATACATCAACATGGAGGAAAACTCTCGACTAGGAGAAACCCCAAAATTCGGATTCTCCAACTCCTCCCGAGATAAAGACAAAGATTCCAAGATAAAAGATGATCCGCATGGAGAGAAGATTAAGAAATACCACAATTACACCCCTCTCCGAGTGTCTCTTGTGAAAGTTTATAGAGAAGTATACCACACGGAGAAGATTCCACCACCCCGTCCACTCAAAAGCAAAAAGAGAGGAGGAAACCGGACGGAATATTGCGAATACCATCGAATCTATGGACATCCCACCAACGAGTGCTTCGACTTGAAAAATGTCATAGAGAAATTGGTAAGGGAAGGGAGACTAGATCGGTACCTAGCCAGTAAGACAGATGAGCCCAGCAAAAGAAGAAGAGACAAAGAGGTTGGCTGCTCAGAACGACCACCTCATACTCCAGAGAGGCATGTTCACATGATACATAGGGGATTCGCAGGAGGAGGAATCTCCAAATCATCTGACAAAAGACACCTCAAAGAAGTATACCACGTTAGAGGAGAAGAGGCACCCGACCTCCCTACTATCATCTTTACTAAAGAAGACGCAGCTGGCGTCATCACGGGACATGACGATCCTATGGTCATCACTATCATGTTAGCCAATGCCAATCTACACCGAACACTGGTGGACCAAGGAAGCTCGGCCAACATTTTATTCAAGACTTCCTTCGACAAACTCAGCCTAGAAGAGAAAGAGCTCAGAGCATATCCGGACAGCTTATTTAGATTTGGAGACACCCCAATCCAACCACTCGGTTACATCTCGCTACACACAACCTTTGGAAAAGGGAACCGGTCTAGGACCTTCAACATAGACTATATCGTGGTCAACCTGAACTCAGCCTACAATGCCTTAATAGGTCGAACAACTCTAAACCAGCTCGGAACAGTAGTCTCAACTCCACACCCATGCATGAAGTTCCCAACTACAGAAGGGATCACTACGGTAAAAGGAGACCAGAAGATGACCCGCCGCTGCTACAATGAAAGTCTAAACCTCGGAGGCAAAGGAGAAGAAATCCACACCATCGAACGCCGAGGAGTTCGAGGTTGAGAAGGATTCTGTCCAAAACCAGAAGGTGAGATAGAAAAAGTCCAGATTGGAGATGTCCCAAACAAAACAACCAACGTTGGTGCAATTCTTAAAGAGGATGTAAAAAAGTCCCTTATACAGTTCTTAAAAGACAACGTCGACCTCTTCGCATGGAAAGCCGCTGACATGCCAGGCATAGACCCCAAGCTAATGTGCCACAAACTGGTAGTATATCCACGGTCTCGGCTAGAACAGCAAAGGCGTAGAAAGCTCGAACCAGAAAGATTCCAAGCTGTCGAGGAACAGGTATGAGCCCTACTGAAGGCAGGATTCATCAGAGAGGTCAAATACCCATTATGGCTAGCCAACGTGGTCTTAGTGAAAAAATTAAATGGGAAGTGGCGGATGTGCACCGACTACACTGATCTCAACAAAAGCCTGCCCAAAATATCTCTATCCGCTCCCAAGTATCGATACTCTGGTGGACGCCTCCTCCGGTTACAAGTACCTCTCATTTATGGACGCTTATTCAGGATACAATCAAATCCCAATGTATCCGCCTGATCAAGAAAAAACTTCATTATTAACTCCCAAAGCAAACTACTGTTACATCGTCATGCCTTTCGGACTCAAAAATGCAGGAGCTACCTACCAAAGGTTAATGAACAAAGTCTTCACAAAGCACATCGGAAAACTAATGGAGGTATATGTAGACGAAATGTTAGTAAAAACACAAAGCGAGGAGTCGCTCTTGTCCGACCTCGCCCAAGTATTCAATACCATAAGAAAACATGGCATGCGACTTAACCCTGCAAAGTGCACCTTCGTAGTAGAAGCTGGAAAGTTCTTGGGTTTTATGCTCACTCAAAGAGAAATCGAGGCAAACCCAGATAAATGCCAAGCTATACTCGACATGAAGAGTCCGACGTGTGTTAAAGAGGTACAACAACTCAATAGAAGATTGGTAGCCTTGTCTAGATTCTTAGCTGGATTAGCAATAAGATCCCTCCCCTTCTACGCCACCCTACGGAAGGGAAAGAGGTTTGAATGGATGGCGGAGTGCGAGCAAGCCTTCCAATATTTCAAAATATTCTTAGGACAACCGCTAACCCAGCCACGGGAAGGAGAACTGCTCGTATTATACCTCGCAGTAGGAAATTGGGCAGTAGCTTCGGCATTAATCTGAGAAGATGACAGTGGACAACAACCTATATACTTCATCAGCAAAGCACTACAAGGGTCCGAACTGAACTATTAAAAAATAGAAAAATTTGCCTATCCTCTCATACTAACATCCCGACGACTTCGCCCATATTTCCAAGCCAACACCATCAGGGTTCGGACCAACCAGCCCATAAAAGGCCTTTTGCAGAAAACAGACCTAACAAGAAGAATCTTGCAATGGGCAGTCGAGTTGTCCGAATTTGACCTTCAATATGAAGCTCAGACAGCTGTCAAATCACAGTATCTGGCCGACTTTATTGCAGAGTTTATAGACTCCCAGAAAATCCCTACAAAATGGAATCTCTATGTAGACGGTTCCTCAAACAACACTGGAAGTGGCGCAGGCGTGATAATAGAGAGCGATCATGGAATGCAAATCGAACTTTCACTCAAATTTGGGTTCCCTGCTTCAAACAACCAGGCTGAATATGCGGCACTACTAGCTGGTTTGAAGCTGGCTAAGAAGGTCGGAGCTAAAAAGCTTGTCATCTTCAGCGATTCACAGGTAATCACCTCACAAATAATAGGGATCTATCAAGTAAAGGATCCCACTATGAAAAAGTACTTGGACAAAACCAAGAAATAGCTCGGACAACTCGGAGAATATGAGGTCCGCCATATACCCCGGGAACAGAATGCTCGATGTAATGACCCAATTTTCAATACGCCGAGGACATACCGGAAACTGAGTGCTACCAATTTTTCATCCTAATTATTATATATTATTTATTATATGAGCCTGATTCGTTGTTAAAAGCGTAATTAGTTTACGAGGTACTTTTAAAAAAAAAACGTTTGGATTAATCAGCAGAATCATTCATAAGCAATTCATAAATAATAATAGAATAAACTGTTATAAACAACCATACATAAATACATCTCAAGCAGTTGATAACATTCCGTGAACCAGCCTTTATTAGAGTAAAGATCTTTAGTTAGAACACCCCTAGATATAGCTAAATAATATCTATATACATATATATACATATAACATCCCATGCCCTGACCTTTTCAAGAAGTCCCTAAGCTGGCACCCAGGCTAGCCTAGACTCTATACTCACCTAGTCCCTCGAAACTACTAAAGTGAGGGAAAGTACATTCTAAGTCTTCAAAACTCAAGTCAGATGGAACATCATCAAAAGGTGGAAGGTCATCTATCACTCCTATGCATGATGAGTCATTTCCATATGACATCACTCTAGTACCTCATCAAGTAGCCACATAACAAGAGTCTCGTACATAAGATTTAGGTTAAAGTTTGCGTACAAACAGGATGCAGACGTCGGCTGGTCTCATCGTATATACATATGAATAGAGAACAGGATTCTCCCTAGACTCAGAAGACTACCTAAAGCGGAATCTTCTTTACGGACGGTCATCAGTGAACTACGGAAGGGTACTCATGCTTCCATCTGGAGGGAGAAGGGAGAGAGAAGGGGTAAGAACTGGGGAGTTCTTAGTAGGGTCGGGGTTATTAGTTAAGTTCATTAATTCTGTGTTGTTTGGCAGAAGAATAACAGAATATAGAGAAGTAATAAACAGAAGACAGATAAATAGAGAAAATAGAGAAAACAGAAAACAGTTCACAAACAGAAGAATACAAAAAAGTAAAACACAGACACAAACACGGAGAATAGAATACAAACAAAGAAAGCGTACATTCTTGCAACAATCATAATAGAGAAAATGCAAAACCAAGTATGATGCATGTCTAGCCCTAGTGTAGGTAATGAGCTCATTTGTTGGTTTCTACCCGCTCCCGACGTAACCCGAAGCAGCTGAAACGGGTTTGGCTTTCCAGTTGGCTATACCCCTGTGTACAGGAAATAACCCTTCTGCCACCACAGGGTCCACTGCACGCAGGAAATAACACATCTGCCACTGCAGGGATGTATGCCGACACACCTTCTGTATACAGGAAATAACCTCTCTGCCACTACAGAAATGGAACAGGTGGTCACGGTACTTCTGTAGCAGGAAATAACCCCTCTGCCTTACAGAATTAAAATATGGATCTGTACCGCAGGAAAGCGTTCTCAGTGGTCGCACCACCATCTATCTGACTGCCTCAATGCAGCAGATGAACAAACAAATAACTCTGGAGTTGCCTTAATGCAACAAATAAACAAACAAGCACCTCTTGGGTTGCTTTAAGCAACAAATGACCCTTCAACAGGTCCTCTGCTCTTTACCATACTACTCTTTTCTCTTTGTCACTTTACTCTGCTCTGATTACTCTCTTCCCTATATCTTTTTACTTTTCTCTGATGTCTTTATTTAACATATGTATTTAAAGCTTATGTAAATATCGGTATGAATAGTTAGCCTGTCCCAAGTATAGGTTCATTAAGTCTATACTGAAACAGTTTAACTTTTCATATAATACCTAACCATAGTCGCAACTCAAGGACTAACTATGTTGCCCTAGTTTGTTCACTAATTTCTGTCTGTTTTTCTGTCATTAAAACTTTACAGACTTTTCTTTGGTTTTTATCTTTTCTTTAACATCTTATCTTTCTTTTATCTTTGCCTCACTATCATGTTATTACCACTCCCTAGGTGTTTTATGAAGGTAATTATGAGATTCTGTGCTTAAAGTTGTCTTTCTAGAGCTTTTACAGAGAACTTCATTTTCCGCATTATTTTATTATTTTTATTAAAATATTATTTTTAATTAAATATTATTATTTAATATTTTATTATTATTTATTATTTTATTAATATATTTTCGAAAATTATCTTACCTTTTACTTTTAAACTTTAAAATTTACTTTTTACCACCCGTAACTTTTAATATTTCTACTTTAACCACCCTAACTTTTAAAATTACCAAATAACCCCTTAAACACCAAAATTTTTACTTCCTTGCCCTTTTAAGGATCTAAAGCCTGTTCTTCATTGTTCTTCATTGTTCTTCATGTTCTTCATAAATTCTTCATATTCTTTTTCTATTTTTACCCGTTTTTCAGTCTTTTCAGCAACCAATTTTTACCATAATTCATAATAAATTAGCAGCCACTAAAACCCCATCTTTTCCACATGATATTAACACAAATTGAACCTCAATTTAGGCCTAGGATTTTGTTTTCCCAGCTGCTCCAAGAACATGAACTTAAAGCTTGAATTTCATCAAATTTCATCAAAATTTCACCAAATTTTCACCAAGAATCAATCATATATGCAACCAATTTTTAGCATAGCCAAATTATAAAACATTCACACAAATCAAACACAAATAATCAAGATTAATTTTGTGACACCCTACCTTGATTTGCTGCTCCAAATCCGGTTACTCTTTGAAGTGTTCTTAAAGCACTTTTTCCTCCTAAATCACATCAAGAACAACTTTAAATCCACAAACCCTCAACTGACCAAATCTCTCTCAGCACGTTAGGAAGGGATATCTCACCTTAGACTTGCTGGAAATTAACATTTCTTTGCTCTCAAGTCAAGTTAAGCATGATTCCTAAGGAAGAACATCAAGAAAACACATGTTTAAGCATGTTTCCTTGAAAACCGAATTGAAAGGGGAAAGGAACAGCCATCTCACCTTATTTACAGCCTTGATAAGTTACATGGTTATGTAGAGGAAGAAGAGAGGATCATTTTGGTGAAATCGAAATTTTGGTTTGAGTTTTAGTTTAGAAGAAATCAAGCTTTGAAGATTAAGTGTTCATGAAAGTTTCTCTCTTTTCTCTCTTGTTATTTTCGGCCAAAGGGAGTAAATGACCAGCCTTGAAGTGTCTTGGGGGTGTAGGGTGTGTTGTGATTGATTGGCTTGGAGGTGGATTAAAATAATATTAAAATATCTCAGGTATATAACTACTAAAACTAGATGTATCGGAATACTTGCAAAAACATCTCTAAAAATTATTTTCTGAGCTACTAGCATAAATGACACTAGTAACATATTTATTGTGAGAATAAAACATATATAATGAGGCCTTAGCATTGCTAAAGTCATCAGAGAGTGCTGGTGCAAAGCTGCACCAGTAAACTGTGAACCCAGTTAAATCGATTTTCTATTTTTAACTAAAACTGACCAGGTAACCTTATAATATTATTCAAGAAGCTTCTAATACTAATATAATGATAATATTACCCTATTATCTCTCTTCTCTCATGAATTGGGTCCGGTTCGTCAAACTGAGACTATTTATGAAAAATCAAATCAAAACTCCTAACCGATACGGTTCAAAAACTAGGTTCTACGTGGCTATGTTATTGAGCATGCCTCAAAAGAGTCCTAGCTTAAAGCTGAAATAATGACAATGAGGATTGAAATGCTTGATGATATAGCAGAGCTTCTCCCCTTACTGATCTTCCGGAGAAATCCGTACTTTCAAAAAAGATCTCGCGTACTCGAAAACCAGGGTTGTTACACTCGAGCTGACGCACTCTCAAAACTAGCCAGCACCAAACCAGGGTGCAACAATAGAAGCCTCATCCAGGAAATGCTACAGAGCCCGTCAATCTCGAAAGAAGAAAAGGTTCTAACCATAAAAGGGCATGACCAAGGATGGATGACTCCCATAATCAATTACCTCAAAACAGAAACACCCCATACAGATGAGAAGGAGGCAAAAAGGTTAAAATGGGAGGCACAATACTACACCATCATAAACAATACTTTATACAAGAGAGGAATTTCAACACCACTGTTAAAATTTGTGCCGACTTCTGTTCCGAGGGTTACCTGAAACTGTAGGTCGATCTCGGACGAGATCTTCGGTATAGGTCGGAGCTGTCGTGTCCGACTTGTTGAACTTGGTGGAGGTGCTGATCCTTCGTCACCGGAGGGTGGTGGTACCTGCAAGGGACTCCGATGCTTAAGTTAGCAAGGGTATTAAGTAGGGTTTTTTGTAGAATTAGAGTATGAGTTATACCTGGGTGCTCCAGTGTATTTATAATGGTATGGAGTGACCTTCTTGGATAAGATAAGTTAGTTATCCTATCTTATCTTTTATCTTTTGAGTGAGGTCATCTTATCTTCAAGGGAACCGCCTTTCTACCTGTAGGCTTGGGCTGCCTTAGGTTTTAGGGCGCGGTCCTCCATTTGGGCCCTTTTCGGGCTTTTCTGGTGATTTGGCCGATCTCTTTGAGAAGAGGTCGAATTTGTCCTGACCTGAAGAGGTCGGTCGACTTATCAGTAGAACATCCCGGGTCCGACAGTTCGACCTAGGGTATGAACAGTGCCCCTGCTCGAGCTCGGTGTTCTGTTTGAGGTCGAGTCTTCAGTTTTAGGACTTCGATCCTTTTATGGTGAAGCCAGACTCGAGCATCTTGTCGATTTCTTCCTTGTAGGGTCCTCCTTTGAATGCGAAACGTTTCCTTTTGAATTTTTACTTTTGAAAACGCGCGTCTCCTTGCTTTGGGAGTGCGCGAGGGTTTAATAACCTCATTAATGCTTTTAATGTTCTATTTCTTTGTTTCATTTTGAACTTTTCACAGAAAATGGCTTCTCTTCCCTGTTTCTTTGCTGTAACTTCCTACCTCTTTCTCGCTTTCAGTTTTTGCTTGAGACTTGCACTTTCGCGTTTCATTCTATGACGTCATTTGGTGTTTTGTTCGCTGCTCAAAAAGGTGATTCTGTCTCTCCGTCTTTAATCTCTTCAAAGTTTTTTTCTCTGTTCAGGTTGGTTCTTCTTTACTTTTTGGTAAAGCTTTGATTCTACTTGTATGTTAGAAAACTTGAATGTACTTTTGTGCTTGTTCATTGCTATGATGTATTTTCGTCTTTATTTGTACTCCTAGTATTTCTCTTGACTGAGGCTTTTTAGGGCTTTGCATACTTTGCTACCTTCTGATTTTGTAGCTTTTGTTGGGATAACGACTTTGTTTGATTCTGGGAAGGGAACTCCTCTTTGAAGATTTTTCCTTGGTATATTTTGTTGGTTGATAGTTTTTGTAGACTGAAACTGCAGCTAAGAGGTGGCTTAATCCATTTTTCTCTTCAAAGTGTTGATTGAAAGAAAGAGTCTCTTTTGTTGTGTTTGCCTTTGTAGAAAACCATGGTTTTCTTGGTGATCTTGCTCTAATTTATGCCTTTTTGCTTGGAGTCTTTCGCTAGGTTGTTTTAGCTTTCTGTGGGGTTTTTTTAGTCTTCTGTTCTGTATTACTGCCTCCAAAGGATGTCCCTGGACCTTGGTGTGTGTCTTGGGGCTTTCCTTTTACTGTTTGTATTGCTCTGGATCATCTTGTCCGAGTTGTTTCAATATTGCCTGAGCTTGTTTTTGGGTTAGTAATCCGTTTCCTTTTCTTTGTTTGTAGGATTAGTTGGCCATGTCTTCTCACAAAAATATTGTCGAGGCGTCTTCTAAGGTTCCTGAGGGGATGTCCGACTTGTTGGACTCCCTTGTGTTGCTGTGTGTATCTCTAGCTAACTCAGAATTCTGTGTGGAGCTTAGGAAACATCATCAAATATGTAGTAGTGAGAATCAAGAAAGCAACTATGAATTGGTAGCACCTGATTCTGATGAAAGGGTCTGCTTTCCTGTTTCGACCTAGGGGGAGCGTCCCTTCTTTTATGCATATGATTTCTTTTTTAGCCAGATGAACATCACCCTTCCCTTTACTTTTTTTGAGACCAACCTGTTATGGTCTTGTAATGTAGCCCCATCTCAGCTTCATCCGAATTCTTGGGGTTTCATTAAGATTTTTCAGTTGGTTTGTCAAGAATTTGGTGTTACGCCTTCTCAAACTCTTTTTCTGTATCTGTTTGTTTTGACCAAGCCAAGAACTACCAAAAAGAAAGCTTCTTGGATTTCTTTTAGGTTGTCTCAGGGACATAAAGTTTTTTCCATGTATGATGAGTCCTTCCGGGATTTTAGGAATTACTTCTTTAAGATACGAGCTATTGAAGGAGCTCGTCCGTTCTTTTTGGATGAGAATGGTGAGCCCCGTTTCCCTTTAGAGTGGCAAAAGAACATAGTGGTATCTAGGTACACCTGAGAAATGTTGGACGAGGTTAAACAGGCTTTTGTGGCTGTCTTAGAAGATATTTGGGGGGAGCCTCCCCATCTTGAGACCAAGAAATTTTTGGGGGATACGTCCCTAATCCGTACTGTGCTGGGTATTATAAACTGCGTCCCTTTTTGTTTTGTTTTCTACCTTCTTTTCTAGCTTGTAAACTGCTGTATTTTTATTTTTCAGAGATGGCCAAAAATAATGACTCGATGAAGGCCTTTAAGAAGGCGAGGAAGGCACTCAGAACGTCCCGGCCAAGGTGGCTGGGGAGGGGTCCTCTCAGGTTTTGTCGAAGCCATCTGTTCTGAGCTCTCCTAGACCGAGGAGGATGATCCCTACTCCTCGGGTTCATTTGGCCGATCCTTCACAGGCTTCTACTGGTACCTCTTCTTCTACCAGCGCTCCTCCTCCGAAAAAGCAAAAGACAGCCGAGCCTTTTAACCTTGATACCCCCGACTTTAATGCTGTCGAGTTTGTGGACCAGCAAATTAGTCCTTATGGTACTATGCCTACTGACGATGTTTCTCTTCTTCGCCATTTGGATTTTATTACTCGGAGCAGCGTCAAGATGGCACACATGGGTGCGACTTTATATCAGACTGCTCAGGATCTTCCCATTCATGCTACAAAAGCCTTTATGGAGGAGGCTAAGTCGGAGTTCGACCGGATGAAGGGTTTAAAGGAGGAGCTCAAAGCGAAAGTGACCAAGCTGGAGAAGGAGTTATAGGGCAAAAAGGCTAGTTCTATTGCCTTGGCGGCTTCTGTGAGGTTGGCTGAAGACACGGTATTGAATCACAAGGAGAGCTATGTCACAACCTATAGGGAGATGATGCGTCTCAGGGATGATTTAGAGTCTGCTCGAGCTGATTATGCCGAGCTTCAGGGTCACCTTGTAGGCAGTGTAAATGCTGCTTATGAGAACCTAAAGGAGCAGGTTTGGGTTCTTGCACCCAAGCTCGATCTTACTCTCTTCATCTTGGACAACGTCGTGAAAGACAGTAAAAATCATTCCTGATGACCTTGATGATGATGATGTCGTCCCTCCTTCAATGCCTGCCACAAAACCTCTATTTTGCCGACCGCTTTAACTCCTTCAACCGAGGTTGGTCATCCTGAGTCAGAACCTGATTGTCAAATCTTGAACCGGGATGATGGGACAGTGGATACGGTGCCTCTTTAGACTCGTCTTCCTTCACCCCGTGTTGATGCCACTGGGAAGCCTTTGGATCCTCAATGATTATTCTGGATGTTTGTGTAGATAGCCCGACCTGTGGGCTTTTTGAACTTTTTTATATTTTGTAAATGGCGGTTCTGACTTTCTGCTACTTTCGCCGTTGCTTTTTTAGCAACTTTATTCTGAAAAAACAAAGAAGTTTTCAAGCTTTTGGGGCTGATTTTGGTGGCCTCTTGAGTTTGTTATTATTATAACTTGTGTTTTTTATGACACTTTTGTCTGTGTCTGTCTGGTACCTCTTTAGGTTTTTGAGAGTGTTGGAACCTTATTGCCCGACCTCCTTGGATTGCCCTTGTATTTTCATACTTGTGGCTTGATTCTTTTTGAGGTTGTGCGTGTTTTGGTCCGACTTGTATGTAGACTTCCTTACTTTGGTTTGAAGTTATTTCTAGTAATCCTCTTTGTTGAACCCTTGTCTAGTTTCAGATAAACCACTATTTTATGGTTTATATTGTGTTTAATTGAATGGTTTTTATCAAATTCTTGCCCACTTATTCATATGATTTGCATGAATTTACAATTCCTTCCCAAAACTATTCCATGATTGAAAACTTGCTTCCTAGAGATCTTTTTATTGTGTATTTTAATTCTCCTTTATACCATTCAATGCCGTGATCTGTGTGTTAAGTGTTTCAGGCTTCATAGGGCAGGAATGGCTTAAAGAATGGAGAGGAAGCTTGCAAAAAGGGAAGGAGCATAAGAAATAAAGGAGACAACCAGCGGACAGCGACGCACACGCATGGCTGACGCGTGCGCGCGAATTGGACAAAATCACAGTGACGCGTATGCATGCTTAACGCATACGCGTGGATTGGAGTTCACGCAAATGACACGAGCGCGTGCCTGACGCGCACGCGTGGAGAGGAAAATCGCTGAATGACGCGTACGCGTGACCGACGCGTACGCGTGACATGCGCGATCTGCAGAAATTACAAAATACGCTGGAGACAGTTTTGGGCCGCGTTTTGACCCAGAGTTCGGCCCAGAAACACAGATTAAAGTCAGGAAACATGCAGAGACTCAAAATATCAGATCATACACACAATTTTAAGTTTAGATGTTGTTTTTAGAGAGAGAGGTTCTCTCCTCTCTCTTAGGATTAGGATTAGGATTATGATTTCATCTTCTTCAAATCACAGTTTCAATGTTCTTTTTATTTATTTCCCCAATTTGGTTTATGAACTCTTTATGTTGGATTTGATGTCTTTTATTAATATTTGAGGTATTTTAGACATATGACCTTTATTTAGTTTCTTATATTCTTGGTTCTGGTTGATTAATTGGTAACTCTTGAGTTGTCAAACTTATTGTGATTGATAATTGATATCTTTGCTGATTGATTTAGATTCCTATAACTCTAGTCTTTCCTTAGGAGTTGACTAGGCCTTTAGGTGTTAATTTAATTTAACCACTTGACTTAGTGGAAGCAAAAATATAATTTTAATCACCATTGATAAGGATAACTAGGATAGGACTCCTGATTTTAATACCTTGCCAAGAGTTTTCTTAGTTATTGATTTATTAATTCCTACAATTTATTTCTCTTGTCTAAACCTTTTCAAAACCCCAAAATATACATTTGCATAACCAATAATAAATCATACTTCCCTGCAATTCCTTGAGAAGACGACCCAAGGTTTAAATACTTCGGTTATCAATTTCAAAGGGGTTTGTTATTTATGACAACCAAAACTTTTGTACGAAAGGATTTTCTGTTGGTTTAGAAACTATACTTACAACGCGATTATATTTGTGAATTTCTTTACCGACAGGAAACCCGATCGTCAAAATGGCGCCATTGCCGAGGAATTGCAAACGTGTGCCTTATTATTGGTTATTGTAAATATTTTTCTTTTACTTGTTTATTTGTTTTTGTTTTCCATTTTTATTTCTATTAGCTACTATGAGTTCTCACTCCTCTCGCTTTGAGTTTGGTTCTGATTTTGTTGAAAGGAATGGAAGCTATAACAGGAACATGCATCCAGGTCAAGGCAATCAAAGATGGATGGAGCCGCGAGGATCTGATCAACCCTTTAGTCAACAACGCCCTCCAAGATACCATGGACGACGACCCTTCCAGAATGCATGTCAAGGCAATAGATATAGTGGAACCCCCTGTGGCTACCAACAAGCCCCATCATAAGCCAACGAACCACCTTCTCAACACAGCTTTGAACCACCACACTCACAAGCCCCTTTTCACCATTCACCACCGTATGACCCTTATCCACCCCAATTCCAATCCAATTACTTCAAAGAACCACCACTTCCCTATGTACCATGTCCATATCCATCACCTCAATAATCAAGGGAGCGTTTTAAGGAAACAGTGGAAAAAACTTAATGCGACCCTTCGCCAACTGGACCAAGCAATAAGTTGGTTACCTTTCCCGACGTTTGGATACTCAAGAAACCCCCATGGCTTCATGTGGGCAATCTCATGAAGAACAGAGCATGAAGGAGATCCTAAAAACTCCGTTGGACAGTAAGGAGCATGAATTTGTACTGGAACAATTGGAGGAAGCACAAATTATCCAAGAGGAAGCAGAATTGGTTGAAGACTTAGGAGATGCTGAACCTCCATGGGAATCCAGAGTTGTGGGAAATTCCGTCAAGGGCGTTACAATTGATGCTAAGGAGGATAGTGCACAACCCCCAAAGCAGCTACCTCATGAAGAACTGGACGGAACAACCTGGGACGCAAGTTTCCTTGAGAATGATAATCACGAGTCAAGTTCTCCTAGTAATGAACTTGCATCCGCAAGTGAATTCTTTGAGATAGAAGAATCTTCCCCGAGTGAATACGATGATGATGCTGAGGTAGATTTTTCTCAACCCCCAACTTATGACTCGAGTGATGATGAGGAAGAAATTGAGGAATTTGATCAAGACATGGTTAAAATTGAAGAAGTTTGCAAAGAAGTGGAGGAATTCACCGAGGAACACAAGGGAGTAGAGCTTGCAGAACCACTCGAAACACCTATCCCAAGGCCACTGCCACCCAACTCCAACTTCAAGTGGGTAAAATCCTTGACTTTTATCTTTACTTTTCCACTTGAATATGGCTTGCTTGAAACATATGGCCAGCTTAGAGATTTTTGCGGCTTTAAGAGCAAAACGGAAATGACTCGCACTCAGAGCTGGTATGCAAGATTCAATAAGGTTCTACGCTTCAATCTGAAGTGCAACGATTGGTATCAAGTTCGATTGAATGGGCCTCAGAAGCTGTTTGGTCACTACAGTGAGAATTCAGATTACTTATCACCTGGCTGAAAAAATGCAGATCAAGACAAAAATAGGTGTAAAAGTAAAGTTTGGGATCCTGGAATCTATTCTGACATTCAACACCCTGGGAGCCTTGAAGCCTGTTTAAATTCACCTAAGGGCTTTACGTGCCTTATTTGGGACCCGGAGGCTGTTGGCATTCCAAACATTGGTGGAGATTTCTGGATGAATTCAAGCACAAGCCACCATAACAGGAAGCTCGCCAAATGTCCAACTTAAGGACTTTAACTAAAAGTGCTAGGTCGGAGAAAACCCACCAAGGTATGATCATTCCTTTTTCAGTTTTAATTATAGTCTATTTTGTTTATTTTTGAGTTTTATTTTCTCTTATTGAGCCTGGTTCATAACATATACATCAGCATCTGCATACTGCATTATGCATTTTGCATGAAAAAAAATAATAAAAAGAGAAAAAAAAAGGAAAAAAAGAGCAAATAATAAAAGGGGACAAAATGCCCCAAAGCAAATGGTGAAAGCAATGCATATGAGTTGTACTAAAACTATGATGCATGAATATGTGGAAAAACATAGTTAATGAGTAGTTAAATTTTGCATTGTAATTACATGGATTGTCCTAAGTTAGGTGGGAAGTTAAGTTAATTAAGGATTCAGATTTTAGTCCACTTAACCAAATACAATCCTACCTTAACCTTGACCCCATTACAACCCTTAAAAGACATCTTGATTTGTGTATTTGTGCATTAAACTTTTGTTGATTGGTAGAAGAAGAGCAAGCCTTAGAAAGCAAGGTTAGTAGAGAATTGAGAGAATCGAACCTTAAACACTTGAGCGATTAGAGTGCATACACTTCTAGTAAGGGTTCGATGCTCGATTCCTTGTTCACTGCTTTCATGAGCTATTTTCTTCTTGTAAGTTATTTGTACTTTATTTTATGATTTGAATTAGTAAAATCCAGTTCATATTTATTCTTGAAAGATTTATTTACTTTTTCACCAAGTAGGTAGAATCATTTTAGCATGTAAGTTGCATTCACATTCATAGGTTGCATTGCATGAGTCTTGCTTATCCCTACTCATTTGTTTTATCTCCTTAAGCTAAGCATGAGGACATGCTAATGTTTAAGTGTGGGGAGGTTGATAAACCACTATTTTATGGTTTATATTGTGTTTAATTGAACGGTTTTTATCAAATTCTTGCCCACTTATTCATATGATTTGCATGAATTTACAATTCCTTCCCAAAACTGTTCCATGATTGAAAACTTGCTTCCTAGAGATCTTTTTATTGTGTATTTCAATTCTCCTTTATACCATTCGATGCTATGATCCGTGTGTTAAGTGTTTCAGGCTCCATAGGGCAGGAATGACTTAGAGAATAGATACGAAACATGCAGAGACTCAAGATATCAGATCATACACACAATTTTAGGTTTATATGTAGTTTTTAGAGAGAGAGAGGTTCTCTCCTCTCTCTTAGGATTAGGATTAGGATTAGGATTTCATCTTCTTTAAATCACAGGTTCAATGTTCTTTTTATTTATTTCCCCAATTTGGTTTATGAACTCTTTATGTTGGATTTAATTTCTTTTATTAATATTTGAGGTATTTCAGACATATGACTTTTATTTAGTTTTTGATATTCTTGGTTCTGGTTGATTAATTGGTAACTCTTGAGTTGTCAAATCATTGTGATTGATAATTGATATCTTTGCTGATTGATTTAGATTCTTATAACTCTAGTCTTTCCTTAGGAGTTGACTAGGCCTTTAGGTGTTAATTTTATTTAACTACTTGACTTAGTGGGAGCAAAAATATAATTTTCATCACCATTAATAAGGATAACTAGGATAGGACTCCTGATTTTCATACCTTGCCAAGAGTTTTCTTAGTTATTGATTTATTAATTCCAACAATTTATTTCTCTTGTCCAAACCTTTTCAAAACCCCAAAATATACCTTTGCATAACCATTAATAAATCATACTTCCCTGCAATTCCTTGAGAATACGATCCGAGGTTTAAATACTTCGGTTATCAATTTCAAAGGGGTTTGTTATTTGTGACAACCAAAACTTTTGTACGAAAGGATTTTCTGTTGGTTTAGAAACTATACTTACAACGTGATTAAATTTGTGAATTTCTTTACCGATAGGAAACCCGATCATCAGTTTCTTTCAGGGATTACTTTTTATAACTTGTTCGTGGGAGGCCGACTTCATCATGTCGGTCCCTTATGAGTTATTTCTAGTAATCCTCTTTCTTGGACCCTTGTCAGGTTTCTTTCAGGAATTACTTTTTATAACTTGTTCGTGGGAGGCCGATTTCATCATGTCAGTCCCTTATGAGTTATTTCTAGTAATCCTCTTTCTTGGACCCTTGTTAGGTTTCTTTTACGGATTACTTTTTATAACTTGTTCGTTGGAGGCCGACTTCATCATGTCGGTCCCTTATGAGTTATTTCTAGCAATCCTTTTTATTGGACCCTTGTCAGGTTTCTTTCAAGGATTATTTTTTATAACTTGTTCGTGGGAGGCCGACTTCATCATGTCGGTCTCTTATGAGTTATTTCTAGTAATCCTCTTTCTTGGACCTTTGTCGGGTCTCTTTCAGGGATTACTTTTTATAACTTTCTGATTTTGGGGTCGACTTCTTTGCGTCGGTCCCTTCTAAGTTATGTTTAGTAATCCTCTTTTTTAGGGCTGGTCAGGCCTCTTTTCAGGGATTGACTTCTCTATGACGGCCTGTCTTTTAAGTTATTTTTAGCAACCCATTTTGTTAAGACTTCGTCAGGTCCTTTCTATGGATCACTTTCGATAACTTGATGCATGTGAATTTGTCTCTCAACAAATCTCCCTCAGCAAGTATACCGAATTATCGTCAAGTAAAAACTCACAATAGAGTGAGGTCGAATCCCATAGGGATTGATTGGTCAAGCAATTTTAATTGGAAGAATGCTCTAGTTGAGCTAAGCAGAAAGTGGATGGTGAATTACAGAAAATTAAATGGCGGGAAAGTAAATGACAGAAAATAAAGTGCAGAATTTTAAATGGGGAATTAGGGTGATTAGCATGAAAGTAAATAACAGAAAATAAAGAGAATGGGTAAGATCAGAAATGGGGAGTTCATTGGGTTCAGGAGGTATTGTATTCTCCGGATCAAGTTCATTTTCATCTCTTCCTCAATCAATGCATTCATTGATCTCCTTGGCAATCTTAAGTGATTGGATCCCAATTCCTTGGCAATCCAATCTCTCTAAACATTAACAATTGCCCAATTCCTTGATTTAATTGCTCATGAGAAGAGATGAGGTATGGTCACTGATTATACCACATGTATTTCCAAATCAAAGTGTTGGTAAGGTTAAATGTCACAATACCCATCCAAACCCCAATTTGGTCCAACATGAGAAAGCATTTCTAGCATGATCTCCTCATCCCTTTTCCAAGGCTCAGAGGAGATCCAATTATGGAGAGTTTCTTTCCCAAGATAACAATCCAATTAGATGAAGATCAAAAGCTTTCTAGTAAGATCAAGAGAAAAGAAAGAAGAAGAATAATGAAAACTATGATTGATCCATCAAATTACAACAGAGCTCTTGATGAGATGACTTTTGCGTGGTCTAGAAATTTGCGGATAAATCCTCGTTGTAAGTATAGTTTCTAAACCTTCAAAAGTCCTTTCATACAAACGTTTGGGTGTCACAAGTAACAAACCCCTTTAAAAATTGTTAACCAAGTATTCAAACCTTGGGTCGTCTTCTCAAGGAACTGTGATGAAGTATGTTCTTATTATTGGTTATAAAGGTTGTAATCGGGGTTTGGAAGGTGAGAAGCAAGTGATTTAAATGACAAGTAAAGTAAATGGCAATTAAAAATAAATAAATAACTGTAAAACAACTTTTGGCACGATAAGGGAATTTAGAGGTCTAACTTAGTTATCTCTCTCAACTATAATAAAAGTTGAATCTAAACTCCACTTGGTCAACCTTTACCAGGGCAAAGGAAAGTTAAGGGACAAATTAAATTGACCTATGATTCCTAATTATTTCCTAAGAAAAGGTTGGGATTATTTAGGTTCAGCTCAATTAGCAAGATAATGATTATTAATTACGTTGAGTTCAATAACTGTTGAGTTACTAAATTCTTAATCAGAACCAAAAGGGGAAAAAGTAAAATTGCTGGAATAATAAAAATATCTTCAAATTGTAAACAATGATAACCATAAATTAACAAGAGCAATAATAAACTGAAAATACCTCAATACCATTAATTCAAATAATTATCTGTAACATGGAATAATTCATAAATCAAATTATAAAAGTAAATGATCAATTCAAATGCTGGAATAAATAATTATAGAACTAAAATAAAAGAACAATTAAAACCTGGATCCAGAGTTACTCTTGAAACAAGAAGAAATCCTAAATCCTAAAAGAGAGAGAGAGAACCTCTCTCTAGACTAAATCTAAATCATTGAAAACTAAAATTACGCGCTCTCCCTTACTGGATGCATTCCCTCACTTCATAACCCCTGGTCTATGCTGTCTGGGCTTGGATTTGGGCCAAAAAGGGCTTTAGAACTCGCTGGGGCGTGTTCTGTAATTTTCTGGTGCGTGGCCTCTGTCACGTGTCCGCGTGGGTCACGCGGTCGCGTCATTCGAAGCTTTTCCTTGCCACGCGATCGCGTCAGTCATGCGACCGCGTCATGTGCGTTCTGCTTAAGGCACGCGGTCGCGTTAGTCATGCGGCCGCGTCGCTGCTGATTTGTGCTTGGCACGCGATCGCGTCGTCCATGCGATCACGTGGATACCAGTTTCCTTAAAGCTCCGTTTTTGCTTTCTCCTTTCCTTTCAGTATGTTTCCTTTTTCACCCTTTAAGTCATTCTGCCTTAGAAAATCTGAAACTACTCAACACACTAATCACGGCATCGAATGAAAATAAAGGTAATTAAAATAATTAATTTTCAAAGCTTAGGAAACATGTTTTTCACAATATGACATAATAAGGAAGGGAAAGTAAAACCATGAAATTTATGTGAATAAGTAGGTGAAGGATTATATAAATCACTCAAATCAAGCACAAAAGAACTCATGAAATATGGGTTTATCAACCTCCCCACACTTAAACACTAGCATGTCCTCATGCTAAATCCAAGGTAAATAGTTAAGGTTAAAGTGATGGAATCCAATGCAACCTAAATCAAATGCAACTACCTAAATGAATGATGCATCATGCAACTCTAATTTATTCACTCATGAATAAAGCTTACCTGTAGCTAAGTTAATTCACATTCTCAAGGAGTTATGTATATATATATAGCCAACCCTTAAATAATAAAGCAATTTAGCAAATGAGATGGGAAAGAAAACATTGTACAAACTTGCAAAACAATTAGTAAATTTCAAGCACAGATATATGTTGATGAGTTATTGAACCCTCACTGGATTTTGTGTTTACTCTCTAGTCACTCAGTGTTTACTGGGTTTATTCACTCTATTTTTCTTTTTATTCTGACTTTCTTATAACTTTGTTTTTCATCTAACCAATCAACAATTATAGAATATAGTCATACCAAAAAGTCATGAGGTCTTTTAATTAAGGTTGTAATGGGGCCAAGGTAAAGGTAAGGATTTATGTATATGGTCAAGTGAGCTAATAAGTGAATCCTTAATTAGACTAAGATCTCACCTAACATACACATTTAGCAAGATAAAACTTCCTTACCTATTTTCCCATATTTCCCACTTATTGTTACATGCTCATTTTTCACTTTTTATTTTCATCCCATGTGCATTGTATTCATTGGGGGAATTTCTTTTTGTATCCCCTTTTATTTAGATGCTTTTTTTTTTCAATGCACATGGTAATTGAATCACTTTGCTTTTCTCATGAGCATGCTTCCCAAATTTATTTTTTTATTTGTTTTTAATCTTTCTAACCCTTTGTTCCTATCACTCATGTTCCCACAAGGTTTCCCACATTTAACTCTATTCATGATTTTCTATCTTAAGCTAACCAAGGATTCACTTGGGGTTTTCTTTTGTTTTTCAGCTTAAGGCTATTAATTTGGCTAAATAGAATAAAGGGGTTTTAAAAGGCTCAAGGGGGCTAACAAGGGTGATGTAAAAGGTAGGCTAATTTGGGGTAAGTGAGCTAAAATCAAATGATGGCCTTAATCATTCTCTTGGTATGTATCTATTCTATATTCTATAATTGGACATATAGATTAAAGAAAAGGAAAGAACATCAGAGTAAAAAGAAATGTAACACACAGAAATGAAATTATGGTTTGAATGCAACCATACAATTTAAGCTCAAGACTCACAGGCTGTGTGTTCTCTAACTCAAGCATCATATATCATTTATATATTGTATGCAGGTTTAGTTAAAATTTCCCATTATTCTCATAAAAAAAATTATTTAGGGTAGCTTTTAAAGTTTTAATGTTCCTCCTTGATGAAATGCTGTCAGCTTAACTATATCATGTAATGCTATATACAAGGTTTATGGATTTAAATCTGATATGTTCAATTTCCTAGCTTACTTCCTTTTTATATTTTTCTTATTTAAACTATACTATCTTATGCTAAAAAGGGGTAAACTATACTAATTAATCCACTAATAAATCAGAATTGCAAACAAAATTAAATAACTAAAATAAACTAAATGGCTAAAATATGAACTAAAAATGCAAAATGCAGAAAATAGAGTAAAAATACATAAAAGCAATGTATAAGTACTCAGAAAATAACAGTAAAAAGAAAAATACAGAAAAATATCCAAAATAAAAAGAAAAAGTATGTAGTGGTTCACCAAAATAAACGCCAGAGATGGCGACCTCCCCACACTTAAAAGGAAGCATCGTCCCCGATGCTCAATCAAGCCGAGTGTGAAGGGGTGTCATCACTGGTAGGGATGGCAGCTGGAGTCTCAGTGGTGGTGGGCTGGGAGTCTGGCTGCTGTAGAGGTGGGATTGACTGGAGTGGGATCTCTGGATCTGCAACCTCAAGCTGGGGCATAACCTCCGGATGCGGGGCAGCCTGCTCTGTGGCTCATCGTGGAAATGAGTCGCCTCATCGTGCTCATCCTCCTCCTCCTCTGATGGCTCTGATGGAGTGTCGGGCTCGGAGGGGATGTCGGCGCCCTGTCTGATCATCAGCATCAGATGGGAATAGCGTCGCCTACTGCGGCGCTCCAATATCTCATACCGGCGCCGGTTACGGCGCTCCATCTGATTAAGCTGGCGGAATAGGCGGTGCACGAGGCGGTATAGAGGGTCAGAGGCAGGTGGAGGTGCAGTAGTAGTGGCAGGAGCAGCAGTGGCAGCTGTGGATGAAGAGGGTCCAGCAGACGGTGGGGCTGTCTCATCAGTAGCAGTGAAGGGTGGTGGTCTGTAGCCCAAAGCTAGGAAGTTTCTGCTGTGAGGAATGATCTTCCTGCAATCCGCCACTGGTGGTCTCTCATCGGCATCCTCCCATGGCACGTCAGCCCGACAGCCAAGCTGTGTAACCAGATATGGAAAAGGGAGGGTGCCTCGGACGTGGACCCTGGCCATATAGTGCCAGATAAAATGAGGCATGTACAGGTTCTTACCCTCCAGCACACACCAGAGGAGGGTAAGCATGGCAACCGGGATCTCAGTCTCATGAGTACTCGGCATCACATAGTTGCTCAAGATCTGATGCCATAGCCGAGCTTCATCATTCAAGTACACTCTTTTGATCCCTCTAGGCATGGTAGTGTCCTGACCCATCTCCCAAGGAACTGTCGGGTCGAGAGCTATCCGTGCCTTCATGGCATCCCAATCAAACTGCATCTGACTCATGTCCTCCTTAGCCTTTGAAAAACCATCAAGCTGATCGGATTTGGCTGGGAGCTGAAGGATGTCCTCTAAGGCCTCTTCAGTGACCAGAATTTGTTTTCCCCTCAGGTTTACTGCATCAAGGGTAGTAAGGTAGTAGTTGCAATAGAATTCCCGGACCCAAGATGCGTTGACCTCTGTCAGTGTTCTTTCCAGAAAGAACCAGCCCCTTTATTTGATTTGCTCAGTGGTGTACTGCTGGAGGGCTTCTGGAATTTTCAGAGTTCGTTCCCGGTATAGATTTCTGGAGTTTGCAAAAGTCGGGTACTTCAGTTCACAGTACCGGTTTGCAAATTTTATAGGATGAGTCGAAGGGAGCAGCTGGTCAGCTTTTTCCTGCTGTGTGAAGTTCTTCTCCCGCCATGAAGAATCGTGCATTAGAGCAATGATGGACTAGGAAGAAGCTCCACGTTTGCGCTTGCCAGTAGCCTTGCCTTTGCCTTTCCTTTGTGAGGCAGACATCCTGAAAAATAGAAAACCAGGATATGGATAAAATAGGAAAGCAAATAGGCAATGCAAACAAAGGAAACTCAAAGCGCTAAGGGAGAAATAAAATAAGGAAAATGAGTAATGGAACTGTGGTTGAATGAATGTTAAATGGAAAGAGAAAAAATCAATATGCCATTGTGAGAAAGTTAGAGGAAAGTGAAAAAAAAATCAGAAAAGAGATCAAAAGGGTTAGTATGGTTAGAATTTGAAAAAGAAAGTAGTAAATTGAAATCAGTGAGTTAGGAAAGTGCGGGTTAAAGTAAGTGGCATAGAGAAATTCCATATAACAGTGATTCACAGGTAAGAATAGAAGTACTCATAATTGAACAAGCAGTTTATGAACCAGGAAATCAAAAAGGATAAGAAAGTTTGCCATAGCATTCATGAAATGGTCTGGGTAAAGCAGAGTGAAACAGATTTCAGAAATGCCAAACCAAAACATGAATGAAAAAAAAATTTTAAAAAAAAATTTGGGCAGCATTCCGGCTAAAATTGGATTGTCCCGGAAAATAGACAGCAATCATATCAGTTCATATGAATTAAAAAAAAATCAAGCTGCATGTACATAGATATAAAATAAACATAAAAACTCAATGTAAACAGCAGCGATATACAAGAAAGCAGCATATGAATCATGAATATAGCAGCAGCAGATTTGCACTTAGGAAAAAGCAGAAGTAAGAACAGTGCAAGTAAACAGACCTATATCCACTAACCACAGCCTAAGCTACCCAACAACCTAAAAATCCACTACAACATGCAAGTCTAGCTATCCTAATTATGAACAGAAACGGAAAAAAATAAAGAAAAATGACGAAAGGATAAAAATGGTTGCGTGTTGCGGAACCTGGTAAGCGAAAGGGGTGGAACAGGGAAGAAGTGGCTGCGGCGACGTCCGGCGCGGTGGTGGTGCACGGCGACACGGTGGCGGTTGAGGGGGTAGTGGTGGCTAGGGTTTTGGGTTGGTGAGAGAAGAAGGGGCACGGTCGGGTGGTTGAGAGAGAGGCGGCGCGGTGGTGGGCGGTGCTCGCGGTGGCAGTAGCGGAGAGGGGAGGGGAAGAGGAGGAGGGGAGAAGAAGGGAGGGAAGGTTGTTGGGGCGGCAGCGCACGTTGTGGCGGCGGCGTCTGGGTGGTGCTGGCGGTGGTTGGAGGGGGAGGGAGCAGAGAGGGAGAAGAGGATTGGGGGTGGGGGGGTCTGTGCGATTGATAGGGTTCGCGTGGCTGGGAGGGTTATGCTTTCGAATCCACGCGGCCGCGTGAATCACGCGGTCGCGTGGTTGGGGCGAAAAGGGGAGTGACGCGATCGCGTGGGGCACGCGATCACATGAGAGGGAGGAAAGAAGGTTGACGCGATCGCGTGGGTCTCGCGATCGCGTCGCTGGAATTCGTGCTAAACACACGACTCCAGCGCCGTTTCAGCGCAACTCTCTGTCTCCTTTTGAGGTGATGTACAATCCATGCGACGCGATCGCGTCGCTCACGCGGTTGTGTGGGATTGTTATTGTGTAAGTGATGCGATCGCATGGGGCATGCGATCGCGTGGACCAATTAGTGCGAAGCGCACAAGGGCCGCACGATTCCGGCCTAACTTTTTGTTCGTTGGATCCTTACGCCGATATATATCACGCGGCCGCGTGGGTCACGCGGTCGCATGAGTGGTGTTTTTCGTGATATGACGCGATTGCATAGGGCATGCGGTCGCGTCGTGCAACGCTTTTTTTTTATACATGAAAAATGCAGAATGCAATGACTATCATGAATGCTTATGCATGATTCCAGGTTTAATAAATTAAAATAAAAAAGGAAAAATGAAAGCAATTAACAAGAAATAAATTGAAAAAGAAGCGACCATACCATGGTGGGTTGTCTCCCACCTAGCACTTTTAGTTAAAGTCCTTAAGTTGGACATTGGAGGAGTATCCTGTTATGGTGGTTTATGTTTAAATTCGTCCAAAAACCTCCACCAGTGCTTGGAATGCCAATAGCCTCCGGGGTCCCAAACTAGGCATGTGAAGCGTCTGAGCAGCTTTAAATATATTGTTAGGCTCTCGGGACGACAAATGTTAGAATAAACTCCAGGATTCTAAGCCTTGCTTTTAAATCTGCCTCCGTCCTGATCTACATGTCTCCATCCGGGCGGTTTAAAAAGTTGAATCTCACCATGGTGACCAAACGTTCTCCGTGATCCATGCAATTGAGTATGATACCAATCCGTGTACTTCGAGGTGAAGCGTGGAACCTTATTGAACCTTGTGCACCAACTCTGAGTACGAGCCATTTCTCTCTTACTCTTAAAGCCGCAGAGAGCTCTAAGCTGGCCATCTGTTTCAAGTAAACCATATTCAAGTGAATAAGTAAAATTGTAAGTTAAGGATTGTACCCACTTGAAGCTTGTATTAGGTGGTAGTGGCCTTGGGATAGGTGTTTCTGGTGGTTCTGTAAGTTTTACTCCCTTATGCTCTTCTGTGAATTCCTCCACATCCTTGCAAGAGTCCTCAATTGTATCTGTGTCCGAGTCAAATTCTTCTGTGTCTTCCTCATCACTCGAGTCATAGATTGGAGGTTGAGAGAAATCTACCTCTGCATCATTTTCGTATTCACTTAGGGAAGATTCTTCGATTTCAAGGAATTCACTTGCAGATGCAAGTTCATCACTGAGAGAACAGGACTCGTGATCATCATCATCAAGAAAAATTGCTTCTTGGATTACCCCATCTGATTTTTTGTAAACGACTTGCCTTGGAGATTGTACGGTATCCTCCTTAGCATCAACTGTGGCATCTTGGACGGAATTTTCCTCAATTCTGGATTCCCAAGGAAGTTCAGCATCGCCTAGATCTTCAACCAACTCTTCTTCTTGAACAATGACAGCTTCTTCTAATTATTCTAGTACAAATTCATTCTCTGCCTTATCCACTGGAGTCTCTAGTATTTCTTTCATGCTACGCTCTTCATCGGGTTGTCCACATGGAGCTGTGGTTGATCCTTGTATATTTGAGCGTTTAGTGGCCCATTGGATTAGTGCGTGCTCCAGTTGTTGAATGGTTGTTTGAAATTTAGTTATTGTTTTTTTTAGGCGATCCTCTGCTTCGTGGTTTGCTGGACTTAGACATGATACATAGGGAAGTAGTGATGACTGGGAACGAGTGGATTGGTATTGGGGTAAGGAAGGATCATATGATGGCGAATGGTGAAGAGAAGCTTGGGAGTGTGGTGGTTCGAGGTTATGTTGAAAGGACGGTTTATATGCACGGGGTGGGGCTTGTTGGTAGTTACAAGGTTGTCCACCATGTCTTTCAGCTGGGTATGTGCGGTAGAATGGTCTTTGTCCAGGATATCTCGGAGGGTGTTGCTGCCAAAAGGGTTGATTAGATCCTCTTGGTTCCATCCATCCTTGATTGGTCTGACCTTGATGCACATTCCTGCTGTAACTTCTATTTCCTTTAACAATATTAGAACCAAACTCAAAGCGAGAGGGGTGAGAGTTCATAGTAGCAAATAAATATAAAAAGGAAAAAAGAAAATAAATAAATAAGCAAAAGAAAAATATTTACAATAACCAATAATAAGGCACACGTTAACAGTTCCCCGGCAACAGTGCCATTTTGATGAGATGACTTTTGCGTGGTCTAGAAATTTGCGGATAAATCCTCGTTGCAAGTATAGTTTCTAAACCTTCAAAAGTCCTTTCATACAAACGTTTGGGTGTCACAAGTAACAAACCCCTTTAAAAATTGTTAACCGAGTATTCAAACCTCGGGTCGTCTTCTCAAGGAACTGCAAGGAAGTATGTTCTTATTATTGGTTATAAAGGTTGTAATCGGGGTTTGGAAGGTGAGAAGCAAGTGATTTAAATGACAAGTAAAGTAAATGGCAATTAAAAATAAATAAATAACTGTAAAACAATTTTTGGCACGATAAGGGAATTTAGAGGTCTAACTTAGTTATCTCTCTCAACTATAATAAAAGTTGAATCTAAACTCCACTTGGTCAACCTTTATTAGGGCAAAGGAAAGTTAAGGGACTAATTAAATTGACCTATGAATCCTAATTATTTTCTAAGAAAAGGTTGGGATTATTTAGGTTCAGCTCAATTAGCAAGATAATGATTATTAATTACGTTGAGTTCAATAACTGTTGAGTTACTAAATTCTTAATCAGAACCAAAAGGGGAAAAAGTAAAATTGCTGGAATAATAAAAATATCTTCAAATTGTAAACAATGATAACCATAAATTAACAAGAGCAATAATAAACTGAAAATACCTCAATACCATTAATTCAAATAATTATCTGTAACATGGAATAATTCATAAATCAAATTATAAAAGTAAATGATCAATTCAAATGCTGGAATAAATAATTATAGAACTAAAATAAAAGAACAATTAAAACCTGGATCCAGAGTTACTCTTGAAACAAGAAGAAATCCTAAATCCTAAAAGAGAGAGAGAGAACCTCTCTCTAGACTAAATTTAAATCATTGAAAACTAAAATTACGTGCTCTCCCTGAATGGATGCATTCCCTCACTTCATAACCCCTGGTCTATGCTGTCTGGGCTTGGATTTGGGCCAAAAAGGGCTTTAGAACTCGCTGGGGCGTGTTTTGTAATTTTCTAGTGCGTGGCCTCTGTCACGCGTCCGCGTGGGTCACGCGTCCGCGTGGGTCACGCGGTCACGTCATTCGAAGCTTTTCCTTGCCACGCGATCACGTCAGTCATGCGACCGTGTCATGTGCTTTCTGCTTAAGGCACGCGGTCGCGTCAGTCATGCGGCCGTGTCGCTGCTGATTCGTGCTTGGCACGCGATCGCGTCGTCCATGCGATCGCGTGGATACCAGTTTCCTTAAAGCTCCATTTTTTCTTTCTCCTTTCCTTTCAGTATGTTTCCTTTTTCACCCTTTAAGTCATTCTGCCTTAGAAAATCTGAAACTACTCAACACACTAATCACGGCATCGAATGAAAATAAAGGTAATTAAAATAATTAATTTTCAAAGCTTAGGAAACATGTTTTTCACAATATGACATAATAATGAAGGGAAAGTAAAACCATGCAATTTATGTGAATAAGTAGGTGAAGGATTATATAAATCACTCAAATCAAGCACAAAAGAACTCATGAAATATGGGTTTATCAGCTCCCTAACCCAATGAAAGGGGTTTAGTTGTTCATAGCTCTGGAAAATGGAAATGAAGAAGAAGAAAGATACATTCTATTTACCCCATCATTCTGGGAAGGCCATTCCTAGCCACAGCTAGAGCATTCATAGATGTAGAGCGAGGAGAGTTAGTGCTGAGAATACATGACGAGCAGCTCACTTTCAATGTTCTCAACCTCTCACAAGAAGCAGATCATGATGACAATGAGCTGAGGGAGGAGCCAAACAAGGAAGCACAAACAACACAATTGGAAACCCCATTGGTTGGGAAGCCATGTATTCAAGAAGAACCTCATTCAAAGGTAACTCAAGGGAAGCTGAGCAAACCAGAGTCATGCAAAGCTAGCAACAAAGAGTCCTTAGAGAAAGAGTCCATAGGAAGCAAGACAGCATCAATGGGAACAAGGAGGAAAGTACCCAGAAGATGGAGAAACAAGAAGATTCCTACAGAGGATTTCTCCCCAGGAGATGAAGTGATTTCTACATACTTCCCATCTATACCACCTCACCTCCCCACTATACCATCTTAGCTGCCTCCAGTGTACACTATCAACAAAATCTTGTCCTTAGAGCATATGGAGCTTATCAACAAAGCCAATGGATATAGGCTCACTACAAGGGGAGAAGACTTCAAGCACTATCAACCACCTTGGCAAGGACCAAACGTCAAGCTAATGACGCTAAAGAAGCGCTCCATGGGAGGCAACCATGTTCTATACCCTCTCTCTTAAATCTCTAATAATAGTAATAAGGCGAATTTCATGTATTCTTAAATCAATTTTGACAACCAATATAAGACCCCTTTACATGCAGCGTATAGTACATGATAAGTTTGGTGTTCAAGGCACACCAAGTGGGCTTGAACACACTTTATGAGGTAAAATTATTCCCCAAACTTGTTGCACCATTTGATCACAAACAAGTTTGGTGTATCAACGTTGCATGCATGGGGGGTTTAGTTGTTGATTGATTTGCATTCATGAAAAGCATTTAGCCATTTAAAAATAAAAAAAAAAGATATTTTTTGTTAGCTAGCTCACATTTTAAAGTTTCCCACCAAAAATTTCAATTAACCATTTGTAAATTTTCTTCGTGTATAGGGAATCCAAAAGGACATTGATGGTACTTGATAGGACAATTAAGGAAGGGAGATTCGGCCACTATACCAAGGTAATCTCACACTTGTCTTCATGGGGAATGTCCTTGGAAGTGTTGCCATCCAACATCGGGAGTGGATAGTTTTGGAGACCGAACCAAGACCCTCATAAAGGAGGTGATCCTTGTGCACATTCAATCCCAAAATCCCAACCGTCCACTATCAAACAACACCATCAATTCACACCCTTCAATCAATTGCCTTCTTCCTATATAAACCCCTTCACACAACCTCCCCGTACACACTTCATATTCTCACCCTTCCCACTTCCTTCTTTCGGGCATACAAACTTCATCACCAAAGGTCTCACATACACCCTCCTAGCCATCTTGAGATTGACCAACACATCAACCAATTCTCACTTATGGCATTATCAAGCTCCAAGAGGAAAAAGGGGAAGGAACCAATGGAGAGCATCCCCTTCGATGGAAGGAGATTCAAAACAACCTTCCATGAGCTCGAGTTTGAATAGATAAAGAACAAAAAGATACTTCCTGAGTCGACATTCCAGTTCAACGAAGATGAATGTCCACAAATTCGAGAGAAGATTGAGCAAATGGGGTGGCAAAAGCTCACCAATCCAGAAGCAAGGACTAATGCAACCCTCATCAAGGAATTCTATGCAAATGTGGTTAGAGAAGAGAAGACTATAACCCCCACCTTCAAGAGCTACGTAAGAGAAACAGAGGTGGATTTCAGCCCCAATGCCATAACAAGGGTTCTCCAGCTGAAATCACCACGTTTTGTTGAGCTCGGTTATCAAGAAAGAATAAATAATGGCCCCAACAATGATGAATGGGAAGAAATTGTGAGCGACATATGTCTTTTGGGATTTGACTGGGAAAGTGATGAGCGGATAATTTATACGCTTTTTGGCATTGTTTTTATGTAGTTTTTAGTATGATCTAGTTACTTTTAGGGATGTTTTCATTAGTTTTTATTCTAAATTCACATTTCTGGACTTTACTATGAGTTTGTGTGTTTTTCTATGATTTCAGGTATTTTCTAGCTGAAATTGAGGGACCTGAGCAAAACTCTGATAGGAGGCTAACAAAGGGCTGCTGATGCTGTTGGAATCTGACCTCCCTGAACTCGAAATGGATTTTCTGGTGCTACAGAACTCCAAATAGCGCGCTCTCAACGGCGTTAGAAAGTAGACATCTAGAGCTTTCCAGCAATATATAATAGTCCATACTTTATTTGTGATTAGATAACGTAAACTGGCGCTCAACACCACTTTCATACTGCATTCTGGAGTCAAACGCCAGAAACACGTCACGAACCAGAGTTGAGCGCCCAAAACACGTTACAACTTGGCATTCAACTCCAAGAGAAGTCTCAGATCGTGGATAAATCAAGCTCAGCCCAAACATACACCAAGTGGGCCCCGAAAGTGGATTTATGCATCAATTACTTACTTCTGTAAACCCTAGTAGCTCGTTTAGTATAAATAGAACTTTTTACTAGTTTATTAGATATCATGGTTATCTTGGTTCCATATTTGGATTTTGACATCCTGGTTTTCGTTTTGGGGGTTGGCCATTCAGCCATGCCTGAATCTCGATCACTTATGTATTTTCAACGGTGGAGTTTCTACACACCATATATTAAGGGTATGGAGCTCTTCTGTACCTCAAGTTTTAATGCAATTACTACTATTTTCTATCCAATTCGATTTACTCCTGTTCTAAGATATTCGTTGCACTTCAACTTGACGAGTGTGATGATCCATGACACTCATCATCATTCTTACTTATGAACGCGCGTGACTGACAACTACTTACATTCTACCTTACGCCGGGCGCATATCTCTTCCATTCTAGAATTGATGGCGCCATTCATGGGAATCCAGAAAGTCTAACCTTGTCTGTGGTATTCCGAGTAGGATTCCGGGATTGAATGACTGTGACGAGCTTTAAACTCTTGAAGGCTGGGCGTTAGTGACAGACGCAAAAGAATCACTGGATTCTATTCCAACCTAATTGAGAACCGAGAGATGATTAGCCGTGCTGTGACAGAGCATCTGGACCATTTTCACTGAGAGGATGGGATGTAGCCATTGACAACAGTGATGCCCTACATACAGCTTGCCATAGAAAGGAGTGATGAAAAACTAGAAGGAAGAAGTAGGAAAGCAGAGATTCAGAAGGAACACAGCACCTCCATACACCTATCCAAAATTCCCACCATTGGATTACATGAGTAACTTTATCTTTATTTTATGTTTATTATTTATTATTAATTTTTGAAAATCCATAATCAATTACTATCCGCCTGACTGAGATTTACAAGGTGACAATAGCTTGCTTCATACCAACAATCTCTGTGGGATCGACCCTTACTCACGTAAGGTTTATTACTTGGACGACCCAGTACACTTGCTGGTTAGTTGAGCGAAATTGTGGAAAGAAAGTGCTGAGTTAATAGATGCACGTACCAAAGAGCCATTATTGATTATCACAATTTCGTCCACCAAGTTTTTGGCGCCGTTGCCGGGGATTGTTCGAGTATGGACAACTGACGGTTCAATTGCATGCTTTAAAAATTTTTTCCTTGCATTTTTCGAAAATTCTTGCATCATGGTGTTCTTCATGATCTTCAAGTTGTTCTTGGTAAGTCTTCTTGTTTGATCTTGATATTTTCTTGTTTTGTGTTACATGTTGTTTTTCATGTGCATTCTTGCATTCATAGTGTCCATGCATTAAAGATTTCTAAGTTTGGTGTCTTGCATGTTTTCTTTGCATCAAAAAGTTTTTTAAAAATATGTTCTTGATGTTCATCATGATCTTCAAAGTGTTCTTGGTGTTCATCTTGACATTCATAGTGTTCTTGCATGCATCATGAGTTTTGATCCAAAATTTTCATGTTTTGGGTCATTTTTATGTTTTTCTCTCTCATCATAAAAAAAAATTCAAAAAATCAAAAAAATATCTTTTCCTTAATTTTCGAAAATTTGAGTTGACTTAGTCAAAATTTTTTAAAATTAGTTGTTTCTTACAAGTCAAGTCAAATTTTCAATTTTTAAAAATGTTATCTTTTCAAAACTTTTTCAAATCAAATCTTTTTCATTTTTATCTTATTAATTTCGAAAATTTTAAAAATTATTTCAAAAATTTTTTTCTTAATTTTATTTCAAATTTTCGAAAACTTAATTAACAATTAGTGTGATTGATTAAAAAATTTGAAGTTTGTTACTTTCTTGTTAAGAAATGTTCAATCTTTAAATTCTAGAATCTTATCTTTTAGTTTCTTGTTAGTTAAGTAATTAATTTTAATTTTAAAAAAATTAAATCTTTTTCAACCATATCTTTTTATCATATCTTCTTATCTTATCTTTTTATCATATCTTTTTCAAAATTTTATCTTTTTCAAAAATTTGATTTCAAAATATCTTATCTAACTTCTTATCTTCTTATCTTTTGAAATTTGATTTTAATATCTTTTTCAACTAACTATTTGACTTTTTGTTTGTTTCTTATCTTTTTCAAAACCACCTAACTACTTTTCCCTCTTTAATTTTCGAAAATATCTTATCTACTTTTCAAAAATTCTTTTTAATTGTTTTAAATTTTAATTTTAATTATATATTATCTTTAATTTTCGAAAATCACTAACTACTTTTTCAAAATTATTTTCGAAATTCTCTACTCTTCTCTTCTTCTATTTATTTATTTATTTATTAACACTTCTCTTCACCTCTCTTCATCTCAAATCACTACCCCTACCTTTGCCCTTTATTCAAACTATTCATTCTTCTTCACTCCTATTCCCTTTCTTCTTCTATTAATAATAAGGATCCTCTTTGTCCAGATATAGAGGATTCCTCTTCCTTTTTCTTTTTCTCTTCTCCTTCATATGAGCAAGAAAAAGGAAAAAGGCACTCTTGTTAAAGCTGATCCTGAACCTGAAAGGACTCTGAAGAGGTAACTAAGAGAAGCTAAATTACAACAATCCAGAGACAACCTTTCTGAAATTTTCGAACAAGAGAAGGAGATGGCAGCCGAACCCAACAACAATAATGTAAGGAGGATGCTTGGTGATTTTATTAAACCAACGTCCAAGTTTGATGGAAGAAGCATCTCAATTCCAGCCATTGGAGCAAACAATTTTGAGCTGAAACCTCAATTAGTTGCTTTAATGCAACAGAACTGCAAGTTTCATGGACTTCCATCTGAAGATCCTTATCAGTTTTTAACTGAGTTTTTGCAGGTTTGTGAGATTGTAAAGACGAATGGAGTAGATCCTGAAGTCTACAGGCTCATGCTTTTCCCTTTTGCTATAAGAGACAGAGCTAGAACATGGTTGGACTCACAACCTAAAGATAGCCTGGACTCCTGGGATAAGCTGGTCACGGCCTTCTTGGATAAATTCTTTCCTCCTTAAAAGCTGAGCAAGCTTAGAGTGGATGTTCAGACCTTCAAGCAAAAAGATGGTGAATCCCTCTATGAAGCTTGGGAAAGATACAAGTAGATGACCAAAAAGTGTCCTTCTGACATGTTTTCAGAATGGACTATATTAGATATATTCTATTATGGTCTATCTGAGTTTTCCAAGATGTCATTGGACCACTCTGCAGGTGGATCCATTCACCTAAAGAAAACGCCTGCAGAAGCTCAAGAACTTATTGACATGGTTGCAAATAACCAATTCATGTACACTTCTGAGAGGAATTCCGTGAATAATGGGACGCCTCAGAGGAAGGGAGTTTTTGAAATTGATGCTCTGAATGCCATATTGGCTCAGAACAAAGTGTTGACTCAGCAAGTCAACATGATTTCTCAGAGTCTGAATGGATGACAAAATGCATCCAACAGTACTAAAGAGGAAGCTTCTGAAGAAGCATATGATCCTGAAAACCCTGCAATAGCAGAGGTAAATTACATGGGTGAACCTTATGGAAACACCTATAATACATCATGGAGAAATGATGAGCGGATAATTTGTACCCTTTTTGGCATTGTTTTTAGTATGTTTTTAGTATGATTTAGTTAGTTTTTAGTATACTTTTATTAGTTTTTAGTTAAAATTCACTTTTCTGGACTTTACTATGAGTTTGTGTGTTTTTCTGTGATTTCAGGTATTTTCTGGCTGAAATTGAGGGTCCTGAGCAAAAATCTGATTCAGAGACTGAAAAGGACTGCAGATGCTGTTGGATTCTGACCTCCCTACACTCGAAGTGGACTTTCTGGAGCTACAGAAGCCCAATTGGCGCGCTCTCAACGGCATTGGAAAGTAGACATCCTGGGCTTTCCAGAAATATATAATAGTCCATACTTTGCCCAAGATTTGATGGCCCAAACCGGCGTAGCAATTCAGCCTCAGAAATTCCAGCGTTTAACGCTGGAACTGGCATAAAACTTGGAGTTAAACGCCCAAACTGGCATGAAAGCTGGCGTTTAACTCCAGAAAAGGTCTCTACACGAAAATGCTTCATTGCTCAGCCCAAGCACACACCAAGTGGGCCCGGAAGTGGATTTTTCGGTCATTTACTCATTTCTGTAAACCTTAGGTTACTAGTTTACTATTAATAGGATCTTTGGACATTGTATCTGTACCTCATGACACTTTACACGTTTTCATTGTACACTTTCCACGGCATGAGTCTCTAAACCCCATGGTTGGGGGTGAGGAGCTCTGCTGTGTCTTGATGGATTAATGCAATTTCTACTGTTTCTTATTCAATCATGCTTGCTTCCATTCTAAGATATCACTTGTTCTTAACCCGGATGAATGTGATGATCCGTGACACTCATCATATTCTCAACTATGAACGTGTGCCTGACAACCACCTCCGTTCTACCCTAGATTAAGTAGATATCTCTTGGATTCTTTAATCGGAATCTTTGTGGTATAAGCTAGAACTGATGGCGGCATTCAAGAGAATCCGGAAGGTCTAAACCTTGTCTGTGGTATTCTGAGTAGGATTCGATGATTGGATGACTGTGACGTGCTTCAAACTCCTAGCAGGCGGGGCGTTAGTGACAGACGCAAAAGAATCACTGGATTCTATTCCGGCCTGACCGAGAACCGACAGCTGATTAGCCATATGCTGTGACAGAGCATAGGAACATTTTCACTGAGAGGATGGGAGGTAGCCACTGACAACGGTGAAACCCTACATACAGCTTGCCATGGAAGGAGCCTTGCGTGTTTGATGAAGAAGACAGTAGGAAAGCAGAGATTCAGAAGATGGAGCATCTCCAAAGACTCAACCTATTCTCCATTACTGAAAAACAAGTAACCAATTCATGTTCTTTTGCTTTTTGCAATCAATCCTGATAATTTCTGATATCCTGACTAAGATTTACAAGATAACCATAGCTTGCTTCAAGCCGACAATCTCCGTGGGATCGACCCTTGCTCACGCAAGGTATTACTTGGACGACCCAGTGCACTTGCTGGTTAGTTGTGCGGGATTGCAAAAGTGTTATTGCAATTTCGTGCACCAAGTTTTTGGCGCCGTTGCCGGGGATTGTTCGAGTTTGGACAACTGACGGCTTATCTTGTTGCTTAGATTAGGACCGTTTTGTTTTTTTTTTATTGGTTTAGAGTCTTTTAGTTGAGTCTAGTTTCATATTTTAAGTTTGGTGTCAATTGCATGCCTTTGTTTTTCTTTTTAATTTTCGATTTTGCATGTTCTTAGTCCCTTTTTGATTCATAAAAATTTTAAGTTTGGTGTCTTTTTGTGTTTTTCTCTTTCCTCTTTTCAAAAATCAAATCTTTTTCATAAAATTTTTCAATCACATCTTTCTAATTGCTATTTTCAAAATCTTTTTAATTAACTATTTGATTCAGTTCTCAATTTGCTTTGATCTTATTTTCGTTTTGATTTTCGAATTTTTATTTTAATTTTCTTTTGTTTTATTTTATTATTTTCGTTTAACTCAAAAAAAAAATATAAAATTTATCTATTTGCAATTCATATCAATTCCCTTTATCCATTATGGACATAAGTGGGATTGAGCAGTCCAGAAGGACTCTGGGGTCATATGCTAACCCCATTACAGCTGCATATGGGAGTAGCATCTGTACACCTCCCATCAAAGCAAGCAGCTTTGAGTTAAATCCTTAACTCATTATCATAGTGCAGCAAAATTGCCAGTATTCCGGCCTTCCACAGGAAGAGCCTACTGAGTTTCTGGCACAATTCTTACAAATTGCTGACACAGTACATGATAAAGAGGTAGATCAGGATGTCTATAGACTATTACTGTTTCCATTTGCTGTAAAAGATCAAGCTAAAAGGTGGTTGAATAACCAACTTACAGCAAGCATAAAGACATGGAAACAGTTATCAGATAAATTCCTGAATCATTTTTACCCTCCAAAGAGGATGACACAGCTAAGGCTGGACATCCAAGGCTTTAAACAAGAGGATAATGAATCCCTTTATAATGCCTGGGAGAGGTATAGAGGTATGCTAAGAAAATGCCCCTCTGAAATGTTTTCAGAGTGGGTACAGTTAGACATCTTCTACTATGGGCTTACAGAAAAAGCTCAGATGTCTTTAGACCACTCAGCTGGTGGATCTATACACATGAGGAAGACAATTGAAGAAGCTCAAGAGCTTATAGACACTGTTGCTAGAAACCAATATTACTCTAGCAATGAGTTCTCTCCAAAAGAGGAAGTTATGACAGTAGTCACTGATCAGTCCTCAAGAAAGATGAATGAGCTTAATCAACAATTGCTCCTGATGACAGAACAGTTGGCAGAATTTAAAGAAATGCTCCATGATACTAAGGTTGCTAACAAGAACATAGAACTGCAGTTAAATCAAGCAAAACAGCAAATATTTAAACAAATAACAGAGGAATGTCAAGCAGTTCAACTGAGGAGTGGGAAGACACTGAATACCTCTGTTCAAAAGAGCAGAAAGCCAAACAAGGAACAATTGACAGAGGATAACCAAACCACTGTTCAAAATCCCTCTGAGGACAGTAAGAGCCCAGAGAGGAATGTTATTGGCGTTCAAACGCCAGAAAGGGAAGGAAAGTTGGCGTTAAACGCTCATTCCTTGCCCAGTTCTGGCGTTCAAACGCCAGAAAAGGGAGAGAAGTTGGCGTTTAACGCCCAAACTTCACCCATTCCTGGCATTCAAACGCCAAGGGAAGATCAGACACCTGAGAGTGCTGACAGTAATCCCTCTAACAAGGTTTCTTCAACCACTTCTGTAAGGAATAAACCTGCAGCATCTAAGGTTGAAGAATATCAAGCCAAGATGCCTTATCCTCAGAAACTCCGCAAAGCGGAACAGGATAAGCAATTTGCCCGCTTTGCAGACTATCTAAGGACTCTTGAAATAAAGATTCCGTTTGCAGAGGCACTTGAGCAATACCTTCTTATGCTAAGTTCATGAAAGAGATCTTAAGTCATAAGAGGATTGGAGAGAAACTGAAAAGTGTTTCTCACTGAAGAATGCAGTGCAGTCATTTTGAAAAGCTTACCAGAAAAGCTTCAAGATCCTGGAAGCTTTCTGATACCATGCACATTAGAAGGCGCTTGCACCAAGACAGCCCTATGTGATCTTGGAGCAAGCATCAATCTAATACCTGCATCCACTATCAGAAAGCTTGGGTTGGCTGGAGAAGTCAAACCAACCAGATATGCCTCCAACTTGCTGATGGCTCCATTAAACACCCATCAGGCATAATAGAGGACATGATTGTCAAGGTTGGGCCCATTTGCCTTTCCAACTGACTTTGTGGTGCTGGAAATGGAGGAGCACAAAGTGCAACTCTCATTCTAGGAAGACCTTTCCTAGCAACTGGACGAACTCTCATTGATGTACAAAGAGGGGAAGTAACCCTGAGAGTCAATGAGGATGAGTTCAAGTTGAATGCTGTAAAAGCTATGCAGCATCCAGACACACCAAATGACTGCATGGGCGCTGACATTATTGACTCTCTGGTAGAAGAGATCAATATGCTGAAAGCCTAGAATCAGAGCTTGAGGACATCTTCAAGATGCTCAACCTGATCAAGAAGAACTAGAGGAAGCAAAGGAATTTTCAAAAATTCCTCAGGAGGAGGATAAACTCCCAAACCTGAACTCAAACCTCTACCACCATCCCTGAAGTACGTATTTCTGGGAGAGGGTGACACTTTTCCAGTGATTATAAGCTCTGCTTTGAATCCACAGGAAGAGGAAGCACTGATTCAAGTGCTAAGGACACACAAGACAGCTCTTGGGTGGTCCATAAGTGATCTTAAGGGCATTAGCCCAGTGATGCATGCACAAGATCCTGTTGGAGGATAATGCCAAACTAGTCCAACCACAAAGGAGGCTAAATCCAGCCATGAAGGAAGTGGTGCAGAAAGAGGTTACTAAATTACTGGAGGCTGGGATTATTTATCCTATTTCTGATAGCCCCTGGGTGAGCCCTGTCCAAGTTGTCCCCAAAAAGGGAGGCATGACAGTGGTTCATAATGAAAAAAATGAACTGGTTCCTACAAGACAGTTACAGGGTGGCGTATGTGTATTGACTATAGAAGGCTCAATACAGCCAGAAAAAAGGATCATTTTCCTTTACCATTCATAGACCAAATGCTAGAAAGACTAGCTGGCATGACTATTACTGCTTTTGGATGGCTATTCAGGCTACAACCAAATTGCAGTAGATCCTCAGGACCAAGAGAAACAGCATTCACTTGCCCTTCTGGCGTGTTTGCCTATAGGAGGAGCCTTTTGGTCTGTGCAATGCTCCTGCAACCTTTCAGAGATGCATGCTATCCATCTTCTCTGATATGGTGGAGAATTCCTGGAAGTCTTCATGGATGACTTCTCAGTATATGGAGACTCATTCACTCCTGTCTTAATCACCTAGCACTTGTCCTGAAAAGTGCCAAGAGACTAACCTGGTTTTTAAACTGGGAGAAGTCACTTTTATGGTGACTGAAGGAATTGTCCTTGGGCATAAAATTTCAAGCAGGGGAATAGAGGTGGATAAGGCAAAGGTAGAGGTAATTGAAAAATTACCACCACCCTGCCAATGTTAAGGCAATCAGAAGCTTTCTGGGGCATGCAGGATTCTACAGAAGGTTTATAAAGGATTTTTCAAAAATTGCAAAACCTTTAAGTAACCTGCTAGCTGCTGACACACCCTTTGTGTTTGACACACAGGTTTGCAGGCTTTGAGACCCTGAAACTAAGTGGTCACAGCACCAGTCATCTCTGCACCAGATTGGACATTGCCATTTGAATTAATGTGTGATGCCAGTGATCATGCCATTGGTGCAGTGGTTGGGACAGAGGCATAACAACTTCTGCATGTCATTTATTCTACTGTAAGAGTTTGATATAGAAATAAGAGACAGAAAAGGGACAGAGAACCAAGTAGCTGATCATCTGTCCCGAATAGAACCAGTAGCTGGGGCGTCCCTCCCTTCTACTGAGATCTCTGAGACTTTCCCAGATGAGCAACTCTTTGCCATTCAGGAAGCTCCTTGGTTTGCAGATATTGCAAATTATAAAGCTGTGAGGTTCATACCCCAGGAGTACAGCAAAGTGCAAAGAAAGAAATTAATTTCGGATGCCAAGTACTACCTCTGGGACAAACCATATCTCTTTAAGAGATGTGCAGACGGAGTAATCCGCAGATGTGTACCCAGAGAAGAAGCACAAAAGATCCTATGGCATTGCCATGGATCACAGTATGGAGGGCATTTTGGAAGTGAGCGAACAGCCGCTAAAGTCCTCCAATGTGGCTTCTACTGGCCTACTCTCTATAAAGATTCCCGAGAGTTTGTGCGTAACTGTGACAGTTGCCAAAGAGCTGGTAACTTGCCTCACGGATATGCCATGCCTCAACAAGGGATATTAGAGATAGAATTGTTTGATGTATGGGGAATTGACTTCATGGGTCCATTCCCACCATCATACTCAAACACTTACATTCTGGTGGCAGTGGACTACGTATCTAAGTGGGTAGAAGCAATTGCTACACCCACTAATGATACCAAAACTGTGCTGAAATTCCTCCAGAAACACATCTTCAGCAGGTTTGGTGTTCCCAAAGTACTAATCAGTGATGGGGGCACTCATTTCTGCAATAGACAGATATAATCTGCTATGGTTAGATATGGAATCAGCCATAAGGTGGCAACTCCGTATCATCCACAGACAAATGGGTAAGCTGAAGTCTCTAACAGAGAGCTAAAAAGAATCCTGGAACGGACTGTGATAGCCCGAAAAAGGATTGGGCAAGAGCTTGGATGATGCTCTGTGGGCATACAGAACAGCATTCAAGACTCCTATAGGAACCTCTCCATACCAACTGGTGTATGGGAAGGCCTGTCATTTGCCTGTGGAACTGGAACATAAAGCCTACTGGGCAACCAGGTTCCTAAACCTGGATGCACAGTTAGCTGAAAGAGATTGCTCCAGCTAAATGAGCTAGAGGAGTTCAGACTCAATGCCTTTGAAAATGCAAAAATTTATAAGGAAAGGCAAAGAAATAGCATGACAAGAAGTTGTCAACCAGAGTCTTTGAGCCAGGACAAAAAGTTCTGCTCTTCAACTCTAGGCTCAAATTGTTTCCAGGAAAACTCAAATCCCGGTGGAGGGGTCCGTATGTGATTACAGGAGTTTCACCATATGGATATGTTGAGCTTCAGGACATTGATTCTGACAAAAAGTTCATTGTTAATGGACAGAATCAAGCATTATCTTGAAGGCAATTTTGAGCAGGAATGCTCAAAACTGAGACTTGAGTGATTCTCAGTGAAGGTCCAGCTAAAGACAGTAAAGAAGCGCTTGCTGGGAGGCAACCCAGTCATTAGGAGGTTATATGAATTGTTCTTACAGAGGCAAATATCAAAAATAATGGAATTCCAGAGTTACAGAAGGATTCAGCTCAAAAGCAGAGAAATGAGCTTATGGCGAAAAAAAAAAAACGCCAGTAAGGGGCATTTTGGGCGTTAAACGCCAGAATGGGTACCATTCTGGGCGTTTAACGCCAGAATGGGTACCATTCTGGGCGTTTAACGCCAGGAATGGTGCCATTTTGGGCGTTAAACGCCAGAATGGGCACCATTCTGGGCGTTTAACGCCAGGTGTGCAGCATCCTGGGCGTTTTGGAAAAAACGCCCAGTGACAAAGGAATTCTGGCGTTTAACGCCAGCCAGGGCACCTGGCTGGGCGGTTAAACGCCCAAAAGGGGCATCAAATGGGCGTTAAACGCCAGAATGGGTGCCATTCTGGGCGTTTAACGCCAGAAAGGTGGGGGGACCACAATTTCGTTTTCAAACTCAAATCTTTTCAAACTTCCTTTTCTTACTATACTTTTCTACAAAATCACACTTCAACCATTCATCATTCACCTTCAAATCTTCAAAAATCAAAACCATTTTTCAAATCTATTTCAAATCAATTCCAAATATTGTTCAAAACCTCACCTTTCTCTCAAATTCTTTCCATATCTTCTCAAATCTCCTTTCAAATTTTTCTTTTCTTTTCGAAATCTCCCCTCCCCACCTTATAAATACACGTTGTTCCCCTCATTCCACCACACATTCGAATTTCCTCTTCCCCTCTCTCTCTCTCTTCTTTCTTTTGCTTGAGGACAAGCAAACCTCTAAGTTTGGTGTGCTTTTCCGTGATCACTAAGCCAAGATTCATCAAGATCATGGGCTCCTAAAGGAAAACAAACCAATTTAAGAGGAAAGAAGGAGAATAATCCAAAGAATCTTTGGAACCAAGAGAAGTTCTTAACCAAAGAATATGAAGACCATTATCACAAGATAATGGGTCTGAGGTCAGTGATCCGGAAGTTAAATTTGATCTGAAAGAAGATGAATACCGGGGATCCAAGCAAATTCGAAACAGAGGATGGGAAAGTTCTAACCAATCCTGAGATAAAGGTTGGAAGGAACATGGTTAAGGAATTCTACTCAAATCTGTGGTTAACAGGTAAGCAGAGAATGACTGGAAAACTGCTTACCATACCTACAGAACTATGGTCAGAGGGAAAGTTATGTACTTTCATCTGGACAAAATAAGAGAAATCTTCAAATTGCCTCCCTGCAAGATGATGCTCTCCTTTAATAGGAGGATGGTGATAGTAGATAAAGGGTTGGATCAAGTTCTAGAGGACATATGCCTCCCTGGAACTAAGTGGATAACCAATTTAAGGGTGTCCCCAACCAACTCAAAGAGGGGAGCCTCAAACCAATTGCAAGAGGTTGGCTAGACTTTATTGGGCGTTCCATATTGCCCACTAGCACGTTCTGAGGTCACTATCAAGAGAGCAGTGATGATTCATTGCATCATGCTTGGAAAAGAAGTGGAGGTTCATCATGTGATTGCTTGTGAGATCTACACAATTGCAAAAGAATTCTACTGAAGCCAAACTGGCTTACCCAAGCTTGATCTCCTTGCTCTGTAAAGAGGCTGGGTAAGATGGGAGTAGATGAATTCATACCCATTGAACATCCAATCACCAAGAGTCAATGGAAGGACAAGTGCAAGACAAACTCTATCAAAAGGGGGCGCAGGAGTTCCTCCCTGAATTTCCTGAATTGGCTACTGGGCCAGCCTAGAAGCATCTATCACCAAGTTGCAAGAGACTATGGAGCAACTTAAGGAGCCTAGAAGCATCTATCACCAGTTGCAAGAGACTATGGAGCAACTTAAGGAAGAACAGCAGAATCAGAACTGCATGCTCTATAAATTGCTGAAGGAACAAGAGAAGCAGGGGCGTGACTCCAAGAGATGAAATGCCAAAAGCTCTCCTCTCAAGCTGAGGGCATCCACTTCTCAAAATCAAGGTTGTTGAGTCCTAAACTCTGTGAAAACCTCTATCATAGGACCTATTTTTGCGTTTTTCTTTTATTTTATTCCTATTTTATTTTTTTTTAGTCTCATCTTATATCTATATTGAGTCTTGTCTTAATTCATAATTAATAAAATTCATGCCTTAAAGTATTTTATTTTTTTTAGTCTCATCTTATATCTATATTTGAGTCTTGTTCTTAATTCATAATTAATAAAATTCATGCCTTAAAGTTATGAATGTCCTATGAATCCATCACCTTTCTTAAATGAAAACTGTTTTTATTACAAGAACAGAAGTACAGGATTTCGAATTCATCTTTAAAACTAGTTTAATTAGTTTGATGTGGTGACAATACTTTTGTTTTCTGAATGTATGCTTGAACAGTGCATATGTCTTTTGAATTTGTTGTTCATGAATGTAAAATTGTTGGCTCTTGAAAGAATGATGAAAAAAGGAGACATGTTACTGAGGATCTGAAAAATCATAAAATGATTCTTGAGCAAGAAAAAGCAGTGAATACAAAAAAAAAACGAAAAAAAAAAGAGGAGAAAGAGAAAAAGAAAGAAAAAGAAAGAAATAAAGTGTGATCCAAGGCAAAAAGAGTGTGCTTAAGAACCCTGGACACCTCTAATTGGGGACTTTAGCAAAGCTGAGTCACAATCTGAAAAGGTTCACCAATTATGTGTCTGTGGCATGTATGTATCCCGGTGGTAATACTGGAAGACAGAGTGCTTTGGGCCACGGCCAAGACTCAATAAGTAGCTGTGTTCAAGAATCATCATACTTAACTAGGTGAATCAATAACATTATCTGGATTCTGAGTTCCTAAAGAAGCAAATCATTCTGAATTTCAAAGGATAAAGTGAGATGCCAAAACTGTTTGGAGGCAAAAAGCTACTAGTCCGCTCATTAATTTGGAGCTAAGTTTCATTGATAATTTGTATATTCTCTTCTTTTATCTTATTTGATTTTCAGTTGCTTGGGGACAAGCAACAATTTAAGTTTGGTGTTGTGATGAGCGGATAATTTGTACCCTTTTTGGCATTGTTTTTAGTATGTTTTTAGTAGTTTTAGTTAAGTTCTTAGTATATTTTTATTAGTTTTTAGTTAAAATTCACTTTTCTGGACTTTACTATGAGTTTGTGTGTTTTTCTGTGATTTCAGGTATTTTATGGCTGAAATTGAGGATCCTGAGCAAAAATCTGATTCAGAGACTGAAAAGGACTGCAGATGCTGTTGGATTCTGACCTCCCTGCACTCGAAGTGGATTTTCTGGCGCTACAGAAGCCCAATTGGCGCGCTCTCAAAGGCATTGGAAAGTAGACATCCTGGGCTTTCCAGCAATATATAATAGTCCATACTTTGCCCAAGATTTGATGGCCCAAACCGGCGTGGCAATTCAGCCTCAGAAATTCCAGCGTTTAACGCTGGAACTGGCATAAAACTTGGAGTTAAACGCCCAAACTGGCATGAAAGCTGGCGTTTAACTCCAGAAAAGGTCTCTACATGAAAATGCTTCATTTCTCAGCCCAAGCACACACCAACTGGGCCCGGAAGTGGATTTTTCTGTCATTTACTCATTTCTGTAAACCTTAGGTTACTAGTTTACTATTAATAGGATCTTTTGACATTGTATCTGGACCTCATGACACTTTACACGTTTTCATTGTATACTTTCCACGGCATGAGTCTCTAAACCCCATGGTTGGGGGTGAGGAGCTCTGCTGTCTTGATGGATTAATGCAATTACTATGTTTCTTATTCAATCATGCTTGCTTCCATTCTAAGATATCACTTGTTCTTAACCCGGATGAATGTGATGATCCGTGACACTCATCATATTCTCAACTATGAACGTGTGCCTGACAACCACCTCCGTTCTACCCTAGATTAAGTAGATATCTCTTGGATTCTTTAATCGGAATCTTCGTGGTATAAGCTAGAACTGATGGCGGCATTCAAGAGAATCCGGAAGGTCTAAACCTTGTCTGTGGTATTCTGAGTAGGATTCGATGATTGGATGACTGTGACGTGCTTCAAACTCCTAGCAGGCGGGGCGTTAGTGACAGACGCAAAAGAATCACTGGATTCTATTCCGGCCTGACCGAGAACCAACAGCTGATTAGCCATATGCTGTGACAGAGCATAGGAACATTTTCACTGAGAGGATGGGAGGTAGCCACTGACAACGGTGAAACCCTACATACAGCTTGCCATGGAAGGAGCCTTGCGTGTTTGATGAAGATGACAGTAGGAAAGCAGAGATTCAGAAGATGGAGCATCTCCAAAGCCTCAACCTATTCTCCATTACTGAAAAACAAGTAACCAATTCATGTTCTTTTGCTTTTTACAATCAATCCTGATAATTTCTGATATCCTGACTAAGATTTACAAGATAACCATAGCTTGCTTCAAGCCGACAATCTCCGTGGGATCGACCCTTGCTCACGCAAGGTATTACTTGGACGACCCAGTGCACTTGCTGGTTAGTTGTGCGGGATTGCAAAAGTGTTATTGCAATTTCGTGCACCAGATTGCAATTTCGTGCACCAAGTTTTTGTGTGATGAGCGTATAATTTGTACGCTTTTTGGCATTATTTTTAGTATGTTTTTAGTATGATCTAGTTAGTTTTTAGTATATTTTTATTAGTTTTTAGTTAAAAATTCACTTTTCTGGACTTTACTATGAGTTTTTGTGTTTTTCTGTGATTTCAGGTATCTTCTGGCTGAAATTGAGGGCCCTGAGCAAAAATCTGATTCAGAGACTGAAAAGGACTGCAGATGCTGTTGGATTCTGACCTCCCTGCACTCGAAGTGGATTTTCTGGAGCTACAAAAGCCTAATTGGCGCGATCTCAACGGCATTGGAAAGTAGACATCCTGGGCTTTCCAGCAATGTATAATAGTCCATACTTTGCCCGAGATTTGATGGCCCAAACCGGCGTTGCAAATCAGCCTCAGAATTTCCAGTGTTTAACGCTGGAACTGGCATAAAACTTGGAGTTAAACGCCCAAACTGGCATAAAAGCTGGCGTTTAACTCCAGAAAAGGTCTCTACACGAAAATGCTTCATTGCTCAGCCCAAGCACACACTAAGTGGACCCAGAAGTGGATTTTTACGTCATTTACTCATTTTTGTACACCCTAGGTTACTAGTTTACTATTAATAGGATCTTTTGACATTGTATCTGTACCTCATGACACTTTACACGTTTCTTTGTGTACTTTCCACGGCATGAGTCTTTAAACCCCATGGTTGGGGGTGAGGAGCTCTGCTGTGTCTTGATGGATTAATGCAATTACTACTGTTTCTTATTCAATCATGCTTGCTTCCGTTCTAAGATATCACTTGTTCTTAAACCGGATGAATGTGATGATCCGTGACACTCATCATCATTCTCAGCTATGAACGTGTACCTGACAACCACCTCCGTTCTACCTTAGATTGAGTAGATATCTCTTGGATTTCTTAACCAGAATCTTCGTGGTATAAGCTAGAACTGATGGCGGCATTCAAGAGAATCCGGAAGGTCTAAACCTTGTCTGTGGTATTCTGAGTAGGATTCAATGATTGAATGACTGTGACGTGCTTCAAACTCCTAGCAGGCGGGGCGTTAGTGACAGACGCAAAAGAATCAATGGATTCTATTCCGGCCTGACCGAGAACCGACAGATGATTAGCCATGCTGTGACAGAGCATAGGAACGTTTTCACTGAGAGGATGGGAGGTAGCCACTGACAACGGTGAAACCCTACATACAGCTTGCCATGGAAGGAGCCTTGCGTGTTTGATGAAGAAGACAGTAGGAAAGCAGAGATTCAGAAGATGGAGCATCTCCAAAACCCCAACCTATTCCCCATTACTGCAAAACAAGTAACCATTTCATGTTCTTTTGCTTTTTACAATCAATCCTGATAATTTCTGATATCCTGACTAAGATTTACAAGATAACCATAGCTTGCTTCAAGCCGACAATCTCCGTGGAATCGACCCTTGCTTACGCAAGGTATTACTTGGACGACCCAGTGCACTTGCTGGTTAGTTGTGCGGGATTGCAAAAGTGTGATTGCAATTTCGTGCACCAAGTTTTTGGCGCCGTTGCCGGGGATTGTTCGAGTTTGGACAACTGACGGCTTATCTTGTTGCTTAGATTAGGACTGTTTTATTTTTGTTGGTTTAGAGTCTTTTAGTTGAGTCTAGTTTCATATTTTAAGTTTGGTGTCAATTGCATGATCTTATTTTCCTTTTAATTTTTCGAAATTGCATGTCTTTAGTCTCTTTTTGATCCGTAAAAATTCTAAGTTTGGTGTCCTCTTTGTGTTTTTCCCTTAAAATTTCGAAAATTAGTGTTTGATTTTCTAAAATTTTAAGTTTGTTTTTTGTGTTTTTCTCTTCCTCTTTTCAAAAATCAAATCCTTTTCATAAAAATTTTTCAATCATATCTTTTTAATTGCCAATCTCAAAATCTTTTTAATTAACTAATTGATTCAGTTTTCAATTTGCTTTGATCTTATTTTCTTTCAATTTTCGAATTTTTTTATTTTACTTTATCTTCCTTTTGTTTTATTTTATTTTTTGGTTTATTCAAAAAAAAATATTTTATCCATTTGCAATCCATATCATTTCCCTTTATCCATTATGGACCTAAGTGGAATTGATCAGTCCAGAAGGACTCTGGGGTCATATGCTAACCCCATTACAGCTGCATATGGAAGTAGCATCTGTACACCTCCCATCAAAGCAAGCAGCTTTGAGCTAAATCCTCAACTCATTATCATAGTGCAGCAAAATTTCCAGTATTCCGGTCTTCCACAGGAAGAGCCTACTAAGTTTCTGGCACAATTCTTACAAATTGCTGACACAGTACATGATAAAGAGGTAGATCAGGATGTCTACAGACTATTACTGTTTCCATTTGCTGTAAAAGATCAAGCTAAAAGGTGGTTGAATAACCAACCTACAGCAAGCATAAAGACATGGAAACAGTTATCAGACAAATTCCTGAATCACTTTTACCCTCCAAAGAGGATGACACAGCTAAGGCTGGACATCCAAGGCTTTAAACAAGAGGATAATGAATCCCTTTATAATGCCTGGGAGAGGTATAGAGGTATGCTAAGAAAATGCCCCTCTGAAATGTTTTCAGAGTGGGTACAGTTAGACATCTTCTACTATGGGCTTACAGAAAAAGCTCAGATGTCTTTAGACCACTCAGCTGGTGGATCTATACACATGAGGAAGACAATTGAAGAAGCTCAAGAGCTTATAGACACTGTTGCTAGAAACCAATATTTATACTCTAGCAATGAGTTCTCTCCAAAAGAGGAAGTCATGGCAGTAGCCACTGATCCTAATCCTCAAGAACAGATGATTGAGCTTAATCAACAATTGCTCCTGATGACAAAACAGTTAGCTGAATTTAAAGAAATGCTCCAAGAAACTAAAATTGCTAACAAGAATATGGAAGCACAATTGAATCAGACAAGGCAGCAACTATCTAAACAGATAACAGAAGAATGCCAAGCAGTTCAACTGAGGAGTGGGAAGACATTGAATAACATTGCTCAAAGTGGCAAAAAGCCAAATAAGGAACAATTGACAGAGGATAGCCAAACCACTATCCAAAATCCCTCTGAGGACAGTAAGAGCCCAGAGAGGAATGCTATTGGCGTTCAAACGCCAGAAAGGGAGGGAAAGCTGGCGTTAAACGCCCATTCCCTGCCCAGTTCTGGCGTTCAAACGCCAGAAAAGGGGGAAAAGTTGGCGTTAAACGCCCATTTTCCACCCAATCCTGGCGTTCAAATGAAAAAGGAGAATCAGACACCTGAGAGTGCTGATAGTAACTCCTCTAAAAAGGCTTCTCCAACCACTTCTGTAAGGAATAAACCTGCAGCAACTAAGGTTGAAGAATATAAAGCCAAGATGCCTTATCCTCAGAAACTCCGCCAAGCGGAGCAGGATAAGCAATTTGCCCGCTTTGCAGACTACCTAAGGACTCTTGAAATAAAGATTCCGTTTGCAGAGGCACTTGAGCAAATACCTTCTTATGCTAAGTTCATGAAAGAGATCTTAAGTCATAAGAAGGATTGCAGAGAAACTGAAAAAGTATTTCTCACTGAAGAATGCAGTGCAGTCATCCTGAAAAGCTTACCAGAAAAGCTTCAAGATCCAGGAAGCTTTATGATACCATGCACATTAGAAGGTGCTTGCACCAAGGCAGCCCTGTGTGACCTTGGAGCAAGCATCAATCTAATACCTACATCCACTATCAGAAAGCTTGGGTTGACTGAAGAAGTCAAACCAACCCGGATATGCCTCCAACTTGCTGATGGCTCCATTAAATATCCATCAGGCATAATTGAGGACATGATTGTCAAGGTTGGGCCATTCGCCTTTCCAACTGACTTTGTAGTGCTGGAAATGAAGGAGCACAAGAGTGCAACTCTCATTCTAGGAAGACCTTTCCTAGCAACTGGACGGACCCTCATTGACGTCCAAAAAGGGGAATTAACCCTTAGAGTCAATGAGGATGAGTTCAAGTTGAATGTTGTCAAAGCTATGCAGCATCCAGACACATCAAATGACTGCATGAGCATTGATATTATTGACTCTTTGGTGGAGGAGGTCAATATGACTGAAAGTCTTGAATCAGAGCTAGATGACATCTTTAAAGATGTTCAGCCTGATCTGGAGGAACTAAAGGAAATAAAAGAAATTCTGAAAATTCCTCAAGAAGAAGATAAACCTCCTAAACCAGAGCTCAAGCCACTACCACCATCCCTGAAATATGCATTTCTGGGAGAAGGTGACACTTTTCCAGTGATCATAAGCTCTGCTCTAAATCCACAGGAAGAGGAAGCACTAATTCAAGTGCTAAGGACACACAAGAGAGCTCTTGGGTGGTCCATAAGTGATCTTAAGGGCATTAGCCCAGCAAGATGCATGCACAAGATCCTATTGGAAGATGATGCTAAGCCAGTGGTTCAACCACAAAGGCGGCTAAATCCAGCCATGAGGGAGGTGGTGCAGAAAGAGGTCACTAAGTTACTAGAGGCTGGGATTATTTATCCTATTTCTGACAGCCCCTGGGTGAGCCTGTACACGTTGTCCCTAAGAAGGGAGGCACAACAGTGGTTCATAATGAAAAGAATGAACTGGTTCCTACAAGAACAGTTACAGGGTGGCGCATGTGTATTGACTATAGAAGGCTCAATACAGTCACCAGAAAGGATCATTTTCCTTTACCATTCATAGACCAGATGCTAGAGAGACTAGCAGGTCATGAATACTACTGCTTTTTGGACGGCTACTCAGGTTACAACCAAATTGCAGTAGATCCTCAGGACCAAGAGAAAACAGCATTTACATGTCCTTCTGGAGTATTTGCCTACAGAAGGATGCCTTTTGGTCTGTGCAATGCACCTGCAACCTTTCAGAGGTGCATGCTCTCTATCTTCTCAGATATGGTAGAGAAATTTCTGGAAGTCTTCATGGATGACTTTTCAGTATTTGGAGACTCATTCAGCTCCTGCCTTAACCATCTAGCACTTGTTCTGAAAAGATGCCAAGAGACCAACCTAGTTTTAAACTGGGAAAAATGTCACTTTATGGTGACTGAAGGAATTGTCCTTGGGCACAAAATTTTAAACAAAGGAATAGAGGTAGATCAAGCTAAGGTTGAAGTAATTGAGAAATTACCACCACCTACCAATGTTAAGGCAATCAGAAGCTTTCTGGGGCATGCAGGATTCTACAGAAGGTTTATAAAGGATTTTTCAAAAATTGCCAAACCTCTGAGTAATCTGCTAGCTGCTGACACGCCATTTATCTTTGATAAGGAGTGTCTGCAGGCGTTTGAGACCCTGAAAGCTAAGCTGGTCACAGCACCAGTCATCTCTGCACCAGACTGGACATTACCATTTGAACTAATGTGTGATGCCAGTGACCATGCCATTGGTGCAGTATTGGGACAAAGGCATGGTAAGCTTCTGCACGTCATTTATTATGGCAGCCGTATCCTAAATAATGCACAGAAGAACTACACAACCACAGAAAAGGAGTTACTTGCAGTGGTTTATGCCATTGACAAGTTCAGATCTTATTTAGTAGGATCGAAAGTGATTGTGTACACTGACCATGCTGCTCTTAAATATCTACTCACAAAGCAGGATTCAAAGCCCAGGCTCATAAGATGGGTGTTGCTTCTGCAAGAGTTTGATATAGAAATAAGAGACAGAAAAGGGACAGAGAATCAAGTAGCTGATCACCTGTCCCGGATAGAACCAGCAGCAGGAGCATCCCTCCCTCCTACTGAGATTTCTGAAACCTTTCCGGATGAGCAATTGTTTGCTATTCAGGAAGTTCCGTGGCTTGCAGACAGTGCAAACTATAAGATTCAAGGTTCTCCTTCTGTAACCATGGAGAGGAAGCATGAAGAGCTTCTCTCAAAACAGAGTCAAACAGAGCCCCCACAGTCAAACTCTAAGTTTGGTGTTGGGAGGTCACAACCAAACTCTAAGTTTGGTGTTGGGAGGTTCCAACATTGCTATGAGCCTCCGTGAGGCTCCATGAGGGCCCACTGTCAAGCTACTGACATTAAAGAAGCGCTTGTTGGGAGGCAACCCAATGTTATATTTTATCTAATTTCCTTTATTATTTTATGTTTTCTATAGGTTGATGATCATGAGAAGTCAAAAAATCAATTGAAAAAGCAAAAACAGAAAGAAAAATAGAAAGAAAAACAGCACACCCTGGAGGAGAACTTGCTGGCGTTTAAACGCCAGTAAGGGCAGCAAATGGGCGTTTAACGCCCAGTCTGGCACCATTCTGGGCGTTTAACGCCAGAAAGGGGCACCAGACTGGCGTTAAACGCCAGGAATGGGAACCAAGCTGGCGTTAAACGCCAGAAATGGGCACCAGCCCGGCGTTTAACGCCAGGATTAGCAGAGGGAGCATTTTTGCTCGCCACTTGGTGCAGGGATGAATTATCCTTGACACCTCAAGATCCGTGGACCCCACAGGATCCCCATCTACCCCACCACTCTCTCTCTTCTTTCTTCTTTCGCTCGAGGACGAGCAAACCTTCTAAGTTTGGTGTGGTAAAAGCGTTGCTTTTTGTTTCTCCATAACCATTTATGGCACCTAAGGCCGAAGAAACCTCTAGAAGGAGGAAGGGGAAGGCAAAAGCTTCCACCTCCGAGCCATGGGAGATGGAGAGATTCATCTCAAGGGATGCACTTTCCTCCACAAAACTATTGGGAGCAAATCAACACCTCCCTAGGAGAATTGAGTTCCAACATGGGACAACTAAGGGTGGAGCACCAAGAACATTTCATCCTCCTCCATGAAATTAAAGAAGATCATAGAATCATGAGAGAGGAGCAACAAAGGCAAGGAAGAGACATTGAGGAGCTCAAGCACTCCATAAGATCTTCAAGAGGAAGAACAAGCCGCCATCACTAAGGTGGACCCGTTCTTTAATTTCCTTGTTCTTTATTTTCTTGTTTTTCGAATTTCATGCTTATGTTTATCTATGTTTGTGTCTTGTGATCATTAGTGTCTTAGTGTCTATGCCTTAAAGTTATGAATGTCCTATGAATCCATCACCTTTCTTAAGAAAAATGTTCTTAATTGAAAAAGAGAAGAATTGCATGAATTTCAGATTTTATAACAGATTAATTATTTTGATGTGGTGGCAATACTTTTGTTTTCTGAATGTATGCTTGAACAGTGCATATGTCTTTTGAATTTGTGGTTCATGAATGTTAAAGTTGTTGGCTCTTGAAAGAATGATGAAAAAGGAGACATGTTACTGAGGATCTGAAAAATCATAAAAAAAAATGATTCTTGAAGCAAGAAAAAGCAGTGAATACAAAAAAAAAAAGGAGAAAGAAAAAAAAAGAAAGAAAAAGAAAGAAAAAGAAAGAAATAAAGTTGTGATCCAAGGCAAAAAGAGTGCGCTTAAGAACCCTGGACACCTCTAATTGGGGACTCTAGCAAAGCTGAGTCACAATCTGAAAAGGTTCACCCAATTATGTGTCTGTGGCATGTATGTATCCGGTGGTAATACTGGAAGACAGAGTGCTTTGGGCCACGGCCAAGACTCAATAAGTAGCTGTGTTCAAGAATCATCATACTTAACTAGGAGAATCAATAACACTATCTGGATTCTGAGTTCCTGAAGAAGCCAATCATTCTGAGTTGCAAAGGATAGAGTGAGATGCCAAAACTGTTCAGAGGCAAAAAGCTAAAAGCCCCGCTCATCTAATTAATACTGATCTTCATAGATGTTTTTGGAGTTCATTGCATATTCTCTTCTCTTTATCTTGTTTGATTTTCAGTTGCTTGGGGACAAGCAACAATTTAAGTTTGGTGTTGTGATGAGCGGATAATTTGTACGCTTTTTGGCATTGTTTTTAGTATGTTTTTAGTATGATCTATTTAGTTTTTAGTATATTTTTATTAGTTTTTAGTTAAAAATTCACTTTTCTGGACTTTACTATGAGTTTGTGTGTTTTTCTGTGATTTCAGGTATCTTCTGGCTGAAATTGAGGGCCCTGAGCAAAAATCTGATTCAGAGACTGAAAAGGACTGCAGATGCTGTTGGATTCTGACCTCCCTGCACTCGAAGTGGATTTTCTGGAGCTACAGAAGCCTAATTGGCGCGCTCTCAACGGCATTGGAAAGTAGACATCCTGGGCTTTCCAGCAATATATAATAGTCCATACTTTGTCCGAGATTTGATGGCCCAAACCGGCGTTGCAAATCAGCCTCAGAATTTCCAGCGTTTAACGCTGGAACTGGCATAAAACTTGGAGTTAAACGCCCAAACTGGCATAAAAGCTGGCGTTTAACTCCAGAAAAGGTCTCTACACGAAAATGCTTCATTGCTCAGCCCAAGCACACACTAAGTGGACCCAGAAGTGGATTTTTACGTCATTTACTCATTTTTGTACACCCTAGGTTACTAGTTTACTATTAATAGGATCTTTTGACATTGTATCTGTACCTCATGACACTTTACACGTTTCTTTGTGTACTTTCCACGGCATGAGTCTCTAAACCCCATGGTTGGGGGTGAGGAGCTCTGCTGTGTCTTGATGGATTAATGCAATTACTACTGTTTCTTATTCAATCATGCTTGCTTCCGTTCTAAGATATCACTTGTTCTTAAACCGGATGAATGTGATGATCCGTGACACTCATCATCATTCTCAGCTATGAACGTGTACCTGACAATCACCTCCGTTCTACCTTAGATTGAGTAGATATCTCTTGGATTCCTTAACCAGAATCTTCGTGGTATAAGCTAGAACTGATGGCGGCATTCAAGAGAATCCGGAAGGTCTAAACCTTGTCTGTGGTATTCTGAGTAGGATTCAATAATTGAATGACTGTGACGTGCTTCAAACTCCTAGCAGGCGGGGCGTTAGTGACAGACGCAAAAGAATCAATGGATTATATTCCGGCCTGACCGAGAACCGACAGATGATTAGCCATGCTGTGACAGAGCATAGGAACGTTTTCACTGAGAGGATGGGAGGTAGCCACTGACAACGGTGAAACCCTACATACAGCTTGCCATGGAAGGAGCCTTGCGTGTTTGATGAAGAAGACAGTAGGAAAGCAGAGATTCAGAAGATGGAGCATCTCCAAAACCCCAACCTATTCCCCATTACTGCAAAACAAGTAACCATTTCATGTTCTTTTGCTTTTTACAATCAATCCTGATAATTTCTGATATCCTGACTAAGATTTACAAGATAACCATAGCTTGCTTCAAGCCGACAATCTCCGTGGGATCGACCCTTGCTCACGCAAGGTATTACTTGGACGACCCAGTGCACTTGCTGGTTAGTTGTGTGGGATTGCAAAAGTGTGATTGCAATTTCGTGCGCCAGTAACGTTGGATTAGTAGAAATCAAGTTCATGCGAGGTATTAGAACAACATCTCCTACTCTATTCCCAGTCAAAATAACACACTCTATTACATGATTACCTAATCTCCTTACCTGTAATCTTGTACCATTGCAAAATCTATTAAATTGGTCAATATTTTTTAGTAACATAACATGAACACCTACTTTTAATATAAGTTCATGAGGTGATAACCCTAAGCAGTTAATGTCATTTAGTATGTTAGGAGTAAATGTATTAAGCTTTGACTCCATGCTACCTTCTTCAATGCACATGGAGTCAGAACTCAGATAAACTTTTTCGTCTGCTTCAATATACTTTATTATATAATTATTTATTACCTCGTGCACAACATTTAGTGTAGGAGCAAGAATGGTTCTCTCCTTGAAAAAAGTTGACTATTGTAAATTAATAAGTATATCAGGATATACAAATTTAATGATATTGTCAAAGCCATCAGCATTGTCCTTGATTAGAATTTCTTCTGGAATATTGACCTCAGACTCACCATCAATTGAATCTCCTTCAAGACCATCACTAATTCTAAGAAGCCATTAAGCAAATTGTTTGATTTCAATAGACTCAGATTCAGGCACACCAACGCATATTCTGAGAGAGAGTAATTACTTTGCATGATGACCACAGATAAGATGAGTTAATTGTAGCTTGTACAATATCTTGTCTAGATCCTATAAGTATAACAGGTAGAATCTGTCTAAAGTCACCTCCAAGTACGACTACCTTACCACGAAAGGATAGGTCTTCATTGTATGATGATGAAGATCTAAGTATGTCTTTGAAAGACTTGTCGAGTGCTTCATAACAAATCTTATTTAGCATCGGAGCCTCATCCCATATAATAAGCTTTGCTTTGCAAATCAACTTAGCAAGTGGAGATCCTTGTTTTATGCTACATACAAAATCTTCATTAAATTCCAAAAGTATCTTAAACCTAGAATGAGTTGTATGGCCTTTTGGAAGCAAAAGAGATGCAATTCCACTTGAAGCAACATTAAGAACAATTCTCCTTTGACGCGAATAGCTACAGAAAATGCCCTATATAGAAATGTCTTACCTGTTCCATCATAACCATATATGAAGAAAAAACCACCAAGGTTATTATTCACGGCTTCGATTATTCTATGAAAAGCATGTTATTCACAGTTCATTTGGGACAATATAACTTCTAATTAGTCCCATAGGTCAACAATATCAAAGGTTTGCTCGTCAGCTATTATCCGATCATCTAAGCCATCAATGATATCTAAATCAGGGAGAGGAATACCATTAAACTCTCTAAGTGACCTACCATTAGCTTGCAACATCATCTCAACCTTTAAAAGAGTCATATTCAGTAGTTGATCATCACTAAGCTGAATATCTAAGCCATCAATGATATCTAAATTAGGGAGAGGAATACCATTAAACTCTCTAAGTGACCTACCATTAGCTTGCAACATCATCTCAACCTTTAAAAGAGTCATATTCAGTAGTTGATCATCACTAAGCTGAATATCTAAAATGAAGATAAAAAAATTGTTAAGCAATTAATGAGGTATTTTAAGATAAAGAATATTATTTAATTTTATAAGTAAAATTGATTTAACATGTTGAATGATATACGTGGATCAAGTGTCAAAATTCTATGTAAATATAACAAATCTTCAGATAATTGTTGGTAACACTGCTGCCATACCAATTCAGGTCTAGATATGTTATTAGAAATTAAAACACAACAAACAGATTTCGTAAGTAGTTTCTAGATGTCCAAGTGCTTGCTTCTAGAATTGCATCAACAAATTTCTTGTCATCTTGTAGGAATTCCAAAGCCTAACATGTTTTCTTGAATGAGTTGTATACCACACAATCCACAGTATGTAAATCAGTAAAACTCATGCATCCTTTGTATGTTTAACAATATTCTCATGTAATAATCCTCACCGTTATCACGTGGAACATGAGTCAGCCGTCCAATAGAAAAGTCTTGTTTGCGAGGAAACCATATGCATGAATAATCTTTCCATACAAATTTTGTAGAAAACTTGCTGTATGTTAAAGATCTAGCAAAAGGATACTCACGATTAGCCAACATCCAAGCAGCAAACTTAGTAACCTTACCATCTACACGTTGAATAACATTAGCAATATTATTAGCTTAGTTTGGTGTTGTGATGACAAGTCATCTTAGCCTAGTTTCACTAGTCTTTTTCTTTGTTTTCATTAGGTTTTATGCACTTTCTTGCATTCTAAGTAAGTGATTTGGAATGGAAATGCATAACTTCTTTGAATCAAACAACCACCATATAATTGATGCTAAATCATGAGGTTTAGGCTAAATTTAATTGCATTTTAATGATTTATAAACCTTGTGAATTTGGTGATACTTTGATTGGTTGTTTTGATTAATTGTAGGTGAAGAAAAGAAGAAAAGAAGAAAGCGTGGCCTAAGAAGAAAGCGTGGCCTAAGAAGCGTGGCTCAAGGAAGAAAGTGTGGCAAAGAAAGGAGGAAGTGTGGCGCATGAAACCTTGAAGCTCACTCCAAGAGCACAATGCTCACTAAGTGAGCGCTACACTCACTCCCATGGGACCAAGGCACAATGCTCTGCTCACTTTGTGAGCTGAGCACAATAGGAAGCCAAGAAACAAGGAAAAGAAAAACAATGCTCAGCTCATCAAGTGAGCATTGTCGAAAGCATTGAAGAATAATTCAAAGAAAATAAAGTGCAAAGTGCATGCTCCAAGGCTTGAACCCATGACCTGAGGGGAGGGGGGAAGCGCTACTCCAAAGGAAAACAAGCCAAAAATTAGCAAAATGCCACCTCCAGGATTCGAACTCAACACCTCAAGGAAGCAAGGAGCAAGGCACCACAAGAAAACCTCCAGCGCATGCATTCAGCAAGTTTCGAACCAAAGACCTCTCCTTGTGAGCACCAATGCTCAGCTCACTTAGTGAGCAGAGCGCTACTTCTTGGTGCAAGGAGGCACATCTTGGCACGGCCAGGAAGGAGTGAAGCGCACCAAATTTGGCACGGTCCAAGGGCAGCGCACCAAGGCACCAATGCTCAACTCACAAGTTGAGCTGAGCATTCCCCTGATGCTTGACACGGTGCAAAGGAATCAACACAAGGCCTCAATGCTCAGCTCAACTTGTGAGCTGAGCATCCTCCTGGGAGCACATCTCAATTTGGGCTGAAATTCAATTAAAAATCCAACTTAATTCATTTCTTCACCAAATCAAAAGCCCATCCAAATCCCAAAATCCAAGAATAGAAAGTGTATAAATAGGAGCTAGTTTGATGTAATTAGAACCTTTTTTTTTTACTTTAGAAGCTCTAGACTTCATTTTGAATTTTCCTTTTTATTTGCATTTTAATTTTGAACTTTTGAATTTCTTAGAGAATTGGGAAGGAGAATTGATCTCTCTTCTTCCTTGTTCTTGCCTGAGCACTCTTTACTTTCATTGCTTTGGATCCTGGGTGAAGGATTGAAGAAATTCTGTTTCAATCTCACCTTGTGATCTCTTGTTTTACTTTTCTGCAGAATTGAATTTCAATCTCTATTTACTGCTTCATCTTCTACTCTTTCTGCAATTTACTTACCTTTACTTTCTTTTGCAATTATTCTTGTTGGATCAAGGAAGGAATTGAGATCTAGACTTGTTATCTAGTCTCTTCCACTCCTGAGATCTTCAACCACTATCAATTTGCTGCAAATTAAGCACTGCTTTTCTGTTCTAAATTCTCTTAGGCATTTCACTCTTCTGTTTGAGACCCACTTCAATTAAATTCATCTTCTGCTTTTCTGTTTGCTGCAATTTACCTTTGCTTGTTTAAATTCTGCAATCCCAACTCCCAATTCCTTTTATGATTCAAGCAATTTACATTTCTTGCACTTTAAGCTTCAGTTATTTACATTTCTTGCAATCTAAGTTTCTACACTTTATATTACTTGCATTTTAAGCTTCAGCTTCTTTTATTTTCCTGCTATTTAATTTACTACAATTCTCCCCTCTCCCTTTACATTTCAAGCAATTTAATTTCTGTCAATTGCAAACAACTCAACCAACACTTGATTTGCTTGACTAAATTACTCACTAAACTAAAATTGCTCAATCCTTCAATCCCTGTGGGATCGACCTCACTCATGTGAGTTTTACTACTTGATGCGACCCGGTACACTTGCCGGTGAGTTTTGTGTTGGATCGTTTTCCACACATCAAGTTTTTGGCGCCGTTGCCGGGGATTGAATTAGATTGACAATGATTAAGTGAAGTGGAGGTCTAGATCAAGCACTTTTTCTTTTCTGTTTCTTTAATTTTTGACTAACCCACTAACTGTTTGAATTTTTGCTTAAGCTAACTCAAATTTCATTCTAGAAATAGATTGAAATATCACTAGTTTTTGTGTGTTTCTTGTGGTTTGCTTGCATGTCAGATACAAGAAGAACCATACCCACCTTTCAAGAGCAAGACGAACGAACTCTCAGGAGAATAAGGAGAGCTGAAAGAGGAAAAAATATTGTTGGAGAGGAGGAGTCAGAAGAAGAATTTCAAGACATGGAGGAACATTCAACCAATCCACCAGGAGGGGCAGCCAATAACAACAACAATCCACCACAGAGGAGAGTTTCGGCTTCCTATACTTTTGCAAATCCTAGACATTGTGGAAGCAGCATCTTAACTCCAAATGTCAATGCAAATAATTTTGAACTAAAGCCACAACTTATCACTCTAGTTCAAAATAATTGCTCTTATGGAGGAGGACCACTTGAAGACCCCAACCAACATTTGTCAACTTTCTTGAGGATCTATGATACGGTCAAGACCAATGGTGTGCCTCCTGACAGCTACAAGCTACTGCTCTTTCCATTCTCTCTCAGAGACAAAGCCACTCAATGGTTGGAATCCTTCCCAAGAGACAGCATCAACAATTGGGATGACTTAGTAACCAAGTTCCTTGCCAAATTTTACCCACCTCAAAGGATCATTAGGTTGAAGACTGAGGTACAAACATTCATGCAAATGGAGGCTGAACCCATCTATAAGGCATGGGAGAGATACAAGGCTCTGATCAGGAAGTGTCCCCCTGAAATATTCACTGAATGGGATAAGTTGCAGAATTTTTATGAAGGCTTAACATTGAAATCCCAGGAAGCATTGGATCACTCAGCTGGAGGCTCTTTGCAACTCATGAAAACTGCAGAGGAAGCCCAGAATCTCATTGATATGGTGGCCAACAACCAGTACTTCTTTGCTCACCAAAGGCAACGTCAACCATCACAAAGGAAAGGAGTGATGGAGTTGGAAGGAGTGGATTCAATCCTAGCTCAAAACAAAATGATGCAACAGCAAATTTAACAACAATTTGAGCAAATGGTCAAGAGGATTGACAATATCCAAGTTGCAGCAGTCAACACAAGCCAACCATCAACTACCTGGGGGAAAAATGAAGAAATTCAAGAGGAGCAACAGCAAGAGCAAGTCCAGTACATGCACAACCAAAATTCTGGATCAAATGAAGTCTACGGTGATACTTACAATCCCTCTTGGAAAAACCATCCCAACCTCAGATGGGGAGACAACTACAATCAAAATCAGCAGACATGGCAAAGGAACTCAACCCAAAGTAATTGGAAAAACACAAACCACAACAACCAGCCGAATACTAACCAAAACACATACAGAAAACCACAAAACACTTACCCCAACTCTAACCATCATCCATCCAACAACCAAGTCTCTAACTAAAGTACATACCTTCAACCCTCAACATCCCACAATCAACCAATCTCACAAGATTCCCAGAGGATCACTAATCTGGAGATGCTCATAGAAAAGTGGATAAAACAACAAGAGATGACAACAAGGAACCAGGAAGCCTCATTGAAGAACATGGAGAGGCAGATTGGACAAATCTCCAAGCAGATTTCTGTTGAGAAACCATCAAGCTCACTACCAAGTGACACCATTCCTAATCCAAAAGAGGAGTGCAAGGCAATACAGCTAAGGAGTGGAAAGATCCTGGTGAAAAATGAAGAAGCTACTAAGAAGCCAAAGGAAAGTGAAGAGAAACAAGCTGAAGAAGAGGCATCCAATAATGAAGATGCAACAGCAAGCAAGCAACCTCAGAATCAGCCTCAAGAAAAAGAAGACCAGGCACCAAAATTTAGAAAAGAGAAGGAAGCAATGGGAAAGTCAACAAAGGAACAAAAGCAGGAAGTGAATTTCACACCACCTTTGCCATATCCTCAAAGGTTCAACAAGGAGACTAAGGACCAACACTTTTCAAAATTTCTTGAAATCTTCAAGAAGTTGGAGATCAATATTCCTTTGGCTGAAGCATTAGAACAGATGCCCCTCTATGCAAAGTTCTTGAAAGAAATTATCAACAAGAAGAGGAGTTGGCAAGTTAATGAAACTATGCTGCTTACTGAGGAATGCATGGCACTAATCCAGAAGGGACTTCCTCCTAAACTCGAAGACCCTGGAAGTTTCTTTCTACCCTGCGCCATTGGTAGTATGACCATCAACAAGGCGATGTGTGACTTAGGAGTTAGTATCAATCTAATGTCTTCCTCTCTAGTGAAAAAGCTGTGCATAAAAGAGGTGAAACCAGTGCAAATGTCTCTAGAGTTGGTGGACAAGTCAGTGATATGTCCCAGAGGAGCGATTGAGAACCTTCTAGTCAAGGTAGACAGATTCATCTTCCCTGCAGATTTTGTGATCCTAGATTCAGATCAGGATGAAGGTGACTCCATTATACTGGGAAGGCCATTCTTGGCCACTGCTAGAGCCATTATAGACGTAGAACAAGGAGAATTAACCCTCAGAATGCATGATGAAAGTGTCACCCTGAGTGTATTGCCAGAAATGCAGTTCAATAAGGAAAAGAAGGATGGTACGAAAACTGACAAAGAAAATTTGCAATGGAAGGATGGAACCAACAAGATAAACAACAGTGGCCTTCCCAAGCAAGAGATAAATGATACAGCAGGTCAAAAAGAGAAAGAGACTATTGTCAAAGAAGAAGTTCAAGAGGATATCGGAGTATTGGCAACTAAGAAAAGAAATCTCAAAAGGAAACCTGTTGTCAAAGAAGAAGGGTCAACAAAAAGAGGAAAGAAAAACAAAAACAGAATCAAAAAGGGATGAAAGAACAAAAAAATTCCAACAGAAGGGCTTTCCAAAGGTGACAAAGTACAATTGGTCTATCAACAACTGGGAGCAAGTCAACAGACTGATGACTACTATACTGTGAGCAAAATACTCTCCCTAGAGCATGCTGAAATAGAACACCAAGGGACAAAGAAGAAGCTCACAATCAGAGGGGACAAGTTGAGGCATTACAGTCATCAACCACCCTAAAAGAGGGAGTTAATGTCAAGCTAATGACGATAAAAGAGCGCTTCATGGGAAGCAACCCATGCTTTATGATTCCTGTTTGCTTTTGAATCCAATAAAGTGTGATCACTTTAGCATGATTTTGAATCTTTCTAGACACCCTTAACAAATGCATACAATGTTTTAAAATACATGCCAGACTTCTAAGTTGTTAACAGTTCAAGCATTCTTAGATCATATGCTCAGTCATCTTGGTGAAGTGTATGACCAAACACTAAGTTTGGTGTCTGCATGTGTACTAATTTTAAGAAAAAAATCAACTTTTGTTTAGGAAAGCAAAATCATGCAGAGATGGATCATGCATTGTTTCATTTTAAGAGTTTATGCTAAGAAATAAATCGGACACTTATGATGAAAGTATCAATTGTGGCAAATGTTTATTTTAATTACTAAGCAAGAAACAAGTTTGGTGTTCACCAAACTTTGATTCACTAAGTAATGGATACAATTGATCTTTCATAACTAAGGGTCGTAAGATAGAACGTAAGCATTCACCACCTTACCACCGTGCTTTAAATAAGTTCTAAAGTATTTCATTTTGATTTAATTAGAAAGGAAAGTTTGAGAAAAAGACAAGAGGAAGGAACGGCTATGACAAGTCAAGAGAAGGATCACATGTGCCTAGGGAGGTGTGTCAATCTTGGAAAGTAAAAATCTGCATGCTGCTCACCTTGAAGGACGAACTACATGCAACCAATGGGAAGAGAATCCTTGTCAACCCTCAAGAGAACATGAAAGCCGTTCGTCTAATGAAGTTGCCATGGTGTTCAATTCAATCTCCACCCTTCAAAAGCCATGACCGAATCATTCTGCAAGTATGGCCTTTATCCAACATTTCGATAGTCGGCCTATAAATAAGACAAGGCACTTCCTGCATCCTACATACCTAAAAACCTTCCTTACAAACAAGCCTCTGCTCCCACATCAGGCCATCCTATATACACACACCACTCGTCTCATAACAGCAATACTTCTTTCTTCAACCTCTTTATACCTCAAATCATACCTCAACCAATCTCAAATCCACCCTTATCTTGTCTTTTCGATCGCACTCATGGCTTCACCAAGTACAAGAAGAAGGCCAGGCAAGGAGCCCATGGTAGCCGAACCCCCAGCCTATGATGAAAAAAAGTTCAGATCTCCATTTCATGAAAGAAAATATCATAAATTCATGAAAACAAAGCTCATCATTCATGAAAGGGGCTTTGAACTTAAGGACGGAGAATACCCCATCATGAAGCAAATCACCAGTGAAAGAAGGTGGGATCTTCTATGTGACCCCCTCCCCAAGATCAGTGCAGTCATGATCAGAGAATTCTACGCAAATGTTGTGAAGGAAAGCAAAGACAGCATCCCTTATAAAAGCTATGTTAGAGGAAGTGAAGTAGATTTCAGTCCGGCATCCATCACAAGGGCTTTGAAGTTGAGAACTATAACTTATGATGAGCCCAGCTATGAGGACAGATTGCAGAGAGAAAATGACCCGGATGAAATCTTACAAGGGATATGCTTGGAAGGCACAGATTGGGAGAGGGATTCGAAAGGAGTCCCAAGCAGTCTGAAAAGAAGAAATCTCATCCCCGAAGCAAAGGGGTGGTATGAGATAGTAAGGAGATCCATACTCCCTACTGGAAACACCTCCGGGGTTACAATCAAGCGAGCACTCTTGACATACTGTATCCTACATGGAGGAGAAATCAACCTTGCAAAACTCATAGCCAACAGTATCCAGGAGATAGCTGAGAGCTCAACCAAATCCACTATGCTCGGACATGCAAGCACAATTCTAAGGCTGTGCGATAAAGCTGGAGTGATTTTTGAAGATGAAGACACAGAAAAAGTAAGAAGGGGATCTGGAATCTCAAAGAAAAGCATGGAAGGAACTGCTGAGGATGATGATCAAGTAGGCCCCAAAGAAGAAGAAGACCAGAGAAAAGAGGAGAACAAGCTCACAAGGCCATAGACATGAGTCAACTGCAAAGAACTCTTGAGGAAATATCACAACAAAATATGATAGCACAAGAGCAATACCTGAGAGACAGGGAGCAGAATGAAGCTTGGCAGCACAGAATGGAGGAAAGAATGGAGAGCTGGCAGCAACAATCAATGGCCCAACAACAAGAGTTTCAAGCCAAGATTCTTGAGGGACAAAGGGAACTAACAACAGGACTTCAAGAGGCATATAGTAAGATGTTCTTGACCCAAGCCAAATATGGGGAGTATACTCACAACCTATATCAATGGAAAAACATTCATCACACTATTGGAGAGGTTAGATACGCGCAACAATCTGAGTGTAATGAGGATATGCAAGTTAGGTTGGAGTACTTAACCCAGAGCATGCCAACGCTGAATCCACAGATCAAATCATTCGAGCAATGCCAAGAACTGAGAGACCGGCAGGCAGCAAAGCATCATCATTATGTCCATAAGACAATTCAAAGATTAGATGAAGTTGGGCTTTCAGGTCTCACAGATTCTGTTTGGGATAGAAGATGTCCTCGTGAAGAAGCTCAAGATTATACACAGAAAAGGAAAAAGAAGAAGGGGGAATCCAGTAAATCCAAACGAATGGAGATGCCTGACAAATAAAGGTGGTAAAGCTTCTTCTTACTATTGTTAAATAAGGGAGATGCATGTCTGAAACATGACATGCCTCCAAATGCTTTATGTTCAATTACTTCTTTTGTTTACATTGATAATTAGTTAAGAATAAGCAACTTATATAATAATTGTCATCACTCATTAGCTTGAATACTTCGTTTTGTTTTCCCTTGCTGTCTGAATAAAAGAAAGATGTTTAATTTAGAAAAGTAATTGTTCAATGTTGCAAAAGTTAGAATGAAAGTTAGTGGTGGTGTGTGTTTGATTCAATTGTTAACTCATAGAATAAATGCTGCAGGATGACTTGTTTCTTGAAGCTTAAGCTAGTTTGCTGCTATGATCTTTCAATTATTGAAAATCCCTTGAAAATAAACCAAAACAGAAAGAAAAAAAAGAAGAAGAAAAGCCAAAAGTTGGCAAAGAAACAAACAATAAGGCTAGACACCAATAGCTTGGACCTTAGGACATATGCCTGTGGTGTTTATGTACTAGGATATGCTTGGACAAGTAAGTTTTAAGGAGTATTTTAAAACTTGGTAACTTAGATCAACTGATTTGGGATTGCCAACTGAAAGTCCACAATAAAGAGCAACCTAGCTACAAAACATTTAGTTATCCAAAGAGATGCTGGGCATCAATGATCTTAGGAAGAAAGAGTGAGCCATGTGTCTATGGTGAATAAATGTTGAGTGAAATTAAGCCAAAGGCCACTACAACATTTGCCACCAAGTCTTTAATAAGCTCTTTATGCAAAAGAAAGAAGAAAAGCTAACAAAGGAAGTGATCAAAAAGTAAGACATTGTAGCAGCAACCTTAGTGGACCTTTAAGGAGACATTGTTTGTTTGACAGCAAATAAATAAATGAGCTACTTTTGATCTACATAAAACCCCATAGACCAAATTCAACTATCTGCTTAATAAGAACATATATACTTATCTATTTCATTCTATCTTCTCTTGTGTTTGATGCTTGCTTGGGGACAAGCAAGTTTTAAGTTTGGTGTTGTGATGACAAGTCATCTTAGCCTAGTTTCACTAGTCTTTTTCTTTGTTTTCATTAGGTTTTATGCACTTTCTTACATTCTAAGTAAGTGATTTGGAATGGAAATGCATAACTTCTTTGAATCAAACAACCACCATATAATTGATGCTAAATCATGAGGTTTAGGCTAAATTTAATTGCATTTTAATGATTTATAAACCTTGTGAATTTGGTGATACTTTGATTGGTTGTTTTGATTAATTGTAGGTGAAGAAAAGAAGAAAAGAAGAAAGCGTGGCCTAAGAAGCGTGGCTCAAGGAAGAAAGTGTGGCAAAGAAAGGAGGAAGTGTGGCGCATGAAACCTTGAAGCTCACTCCAAGAGCACTCACTAAGTGAGCGCTACACTCACTCCCATGGGACCAAGGCACAATGCTCTGCTCACTTTGTGAGCTGAGCACAATAGGAAGCCAAGAAACAAGGAAAAGAAAAACAATGCTCAGCTCATCAAGTGAGCATTGTCGAAAGCATTGAAGAATAATTCAAAGAAAATAAAGTGCAAAGTGCATGCTCCAAGGCTTGAACCCATGACCTGAGGGGAGGGGGGAAGCGCTACTCCAAAGGAAAACAAGCCAAAAATTAGCAAAATGCCACCTCCAGGATTCGAACTCAACACCTCAAGGAAGCAAGGAGCAAGGCACCACAAGAAAACCTCCAGCGCATGCATTCAGCAAGTTTCGAACCAAGGACCTCTCCTTGTGAGCACCAATGCTCAGCTCACTTAGTGAGCAGAGCGCTACTTCTTGGTGCAAGGAGGCACATCTTGGCACGGCCAGGAAGGAGTGAAGCGCACCAAATTTGGCACGGTCCAAGGGCAGCGCACCAAGGCACCAATGCTCAACTCACAAGTTGAGCTGAGCATTCCCCTGATGCTTGACACGGTGCAAAGGAATCAACACAAGGCCTCAATGCTCAGCTCAACTTGTGAGCTGAGCATCCTCCTGGGAGCACATCTCAATTTGGGCTGAAATTCAATTAAAAATCCAACTTAATTCATTTCTTCACCAAATTAAAAGCCCATCCAAATCCCAAAATCCAAGAATAGAAAGTGTATAAATAGGAGCTAGTTTGATGTAATTAGAACCTTTTTTTTACTTTAGAAGCTCTAGACTTCATTTTGAATTTTCCTTTTTACTTGCATTTTAATTTTGAACTTTTGAATTTCTTAGAGAATTGGGAAGGAGAATTGATCTCTCTTCTTCCTTGTTCTTGCCTGAGCACTCTCTACTTTCATTGCTTTGGATCCTGGGTGAAGGATTGAAGAAATTCTGTTTCAATCTCACCTTGTGATCTCTTGTTTTACTTTTCTGCAGAATTGAATTTCAATCTCTATTTACTGCTTCATCTTCTACTCTTTCTGCAATTTACTTACCTTTACTTTCTTTTGCAATTGTTCTTGTTGGATCAAGGAAGGAATTGAGATCTAGACTTGTTATCTAGTCTCTTTCACTCCTGAGATCTTTGGTGCGCGAAATTGTGAACTATACTTTTTCACAACTCTCATAATCCCTGGTAATGGCTCCAAAAACGTGGTAGCCCAATACCATGGCATTACACAACTTCGCACAACTAACCAGCAAGTGCACTGGGTCGTCCAAGTAATAAACCTTACGTGAGTAAGGGTTGATCCCACGGAGATTGTTAGTATTGAAGCAAGCTATGGTCATCTTGTAAATCTTAGTCAGGCAAACTCAGATATATATGGTGATGAACGAAAATAACATAAGAGATAAAGATAGTGATACTTATGTAATTCATTGGTAGGAACTTCAGATAAGCGCATGAAGATGCCTTCCCTTCCGTCTCTCTGCTTTCCTACTGTCTTCATCCAACCCTTCTTACTCCTTTCCATGGCAAGCTCGTATAGGGTCTCACTGTTGTCAACAGCTACCTCCCATCCTCGCAGTGAAAGCTAATGCACACACTCTGTCACAGTGCTGCCAATCACCGGTGTGGTTCCCTCCCCTACCGGAATAGAATAACTCTTTTGCGTCTGTCACTAACGCCCAGTAGGTTACAGGTTTGAAGCACGTCACAGTCATTCAATCATTGAATCCTACTCAGAATACCACAGACAAGGTTAGACCTTCCGGATTCTCTTGAATGCTGCCATCAGTTCTTGCCTATACCACGAAGACTCTGATCTCACGGAATGGTTGGCTCGTTTGTCAGGCGAGCACTCGGTTGTCAGGCGATCAACCATGCATCGTGCAATCAGGAATCCAAGAGATATTCACCAAGCCTCAAATGCTTGTAGAACAAGAGTGGTTGTCAGTCACTTTGTTCATGAGTGAGAATGGTGATGGGCGTCAATCATCACCTTCATCATGTTGAAGAACAAGTGATATCTTGGATAAAGAACAAGCGGAATTTGAATGAAAGAACAATAGTAATTGCATTAATACTCGAGGTACAGCAGAGCTCCACACCTTAATCTATGGTGTGTAGAAACTCCACCGTTGAAAATACATAAGCATAAGGTCTAGGCATGGCCGAATGGCCAGCCTCCCAATGATCTAAGAACTAAAATGTCCAAAGATGATCTAGAGATCTAAAAGTGATCAAAAGATTTCTATACAATAGTAAAAGGTCCTACTTATAAGAAACTAGTAGCCTAGGGTGTACAGAAATGAGTAAATGACATAAAAATCCTCTTCCGGGCCCACTTGGTGTGTGCTTGGGCTGAGCAATGAAGCAATTTCGTGTAGAGACTCTTCTTGGAGTTAAACGCCAGCTTTGGTGCCAGTTTGGGCGTTTAACTCCCATTTGGGTGCCAGTTCCAGCGTTTAACGCTGGGATTCCTTGAGGTGACTTTGAACGCCGGTTTGGGCCATCAAATCTTGGGCAAAGTATGGACTATTATATATTGCTGGAAAGCCCAGGATGTCTACTTTCCAACGCCGTTGAGAGCGCGCCAATTGGGCTTCTGTAGCTCCAGAAAATCCGCTTCGAATGCAGGGAGGTCAGAATCCAACAGCATCTGCAGTCCTTTTTGGTCTCAGAATCAGATTTTTGCTCAGGTCCCTCAATTTCAGCCAGAAAATACCTGAAATCACAGAAAAACACACAAACTCATAGTAAAGTCCAGAAAAGTGAATTTTAATTAAAAACTAATAAAAATATACTAAAAACTAACCATATCATATCAAAAACATACTAAAAACAATGCCAAAAAGTATACAAATTATCCGCTCATCACAACACCAAACTTAAATTGTTGCTTGTCCTCAAGCAACTGAAAATCAAATAAGATAAAAAGAAGAGAATATGCAATGAATTCCAAAAACATCTGTGAAGATCAGTATTAATCAGATGAGCGGGGCTTTTAACTTTTTGCCTCCGAACAGTTTTGGCATCTCACTCTATCCTTTGAAATCCAGAATGGTTGGCTTCTTTAGGAACTTAGAATCCAGATAGTGTTAATGATTCTCTTAGTAAAGTATGATGATTCTTGAACATAGCTATTTATTGAGTCTTGGCTGTGGCCCAAAGCACTCTGTCTTCCAGTATTACCACCGGATACATACATGCCACAGACACATAATTGGGTGAACCTTTTCAGATTGTGACTCAGCTTTGCTAAAGTCCCCAATTAGAGGTGTCCAGGGTTCTTAAGCACACTCTTATTGCCTTGGATCACAACTCTTATTCCTTTCTCTTTTTTTTTTCGTTTTTTTTTTTCGGTTTTTTTTTTTTTTGAAATGCTTTTTCTTGCTTCAAGAATCATATTATTGATTTTTCAGATCCTCAGTAACATGTCTCCTTTTTCATCATTCTTTCAAGAGCCAACATTCATGAACCACAAATTCAAAAGACATATGCACTGTTTAAGCATACATTCAGAGAACAAAAATATTGCCACCACATCAAAATAATTAAACTATTATAAAATTCAAAATTCATGCAATTCTTTCTTTTATCAATTAGGCACATTTTTATTGAAGAAAGGTGATGGATTCATAGGACATTCATAACTTTAAGGCATAGACACTAAGACACTAATGATCATAAGACACAAACATGGATAAACATAAGCATTAAAATTCGAAAAACAGAAGAACAATAACAAGGAAATCAAAGAACGGGTCCACCTTAGTGATGGCGGCTCTTTCTTGCTCTTGAAGATCCTATGGAGTGCTTGAGCTCCTCAATGTCTCTTCCTTGTCTTTGTTGCTCCTCCCTCATGATTCTTTGATCTTCTCTAATTTCATGAAGGATGATGGAGTGTTCTTGATGCTCCACCCTCAGTTGTCCCATGTTGGAACTTAGTTCTCCTAGGGAGGTGTTTAGCTGCTCCCAATAGTTTTGTGGAGGAAAATTCATCCCTTGAGGAATCTCAGGGATCTCATGATGAGTGAGATCTCTTGTGTACTCCATCCTTTTCTTGGTGATGGGCTTGTCCTCATCAATGGGAATGTCTCCCTCTATGTCAACTCCAACTGAATAACAGAGGTGACAAATGAGATGAGGAAAGGCTAACCTTGCCAAGGTGGAGGTCTTGTCCGCCACCTTATAGAGTTCTTGGGCTATAACCTCATGAACCTCTATTTCTTCTCCAATCATGATACTATGGATCATGATGGCCCGGTCTATGGTAACTTCGGACCGGTGCTAGTGGGGATGATAGAGCGTTGTATGAACTCTAACCATCCTCTAGCCACGGGCTTGAGGTCATGCCTTCTCAATTGGACCGGCTTTCCTCTTGAATCTTGCTTCCATTGTGCGCCCTCTTCACATATGACTGTGAGGACTTGGTCCAACCTTTGATCAAAGTTGACCCTTCTAGTGTAAGGATGCTCATCTCCTTGCATCATAGGCAAGTTGAACGCCACCCTCACACTCTCCGGACTAAAATCCAAGTATTTCCCCCGAACCATAGTGAGATAATTCTTTGGATTCGGGTTCACACTTTGGTCATGGTTCTTTGTGATCCATGCATTGGCATAGAACTCTTGAACCATCAAGATTCCGACTTGTTGAATGGGGTTGGTAAGAACTTCCCAACCTCTTCTTCGGATCTCATGGCGGATCTCCGGATATTCACCCTTTTTGAGTGAAAAGGGGACCTCGGAGATCACCTTCTTCAAGGCCACAACTTCATAGAAGTGGTCTTGATGCACCCTTGAGAGGAATCTATCCATCTCCCATGACTCGGAGGTGGAAGCTTTTGCCTTCCCTTTCCTCTTTTTAGAGGTTTCTCCGGCCTTGGATGCCATAAATGGTTATGGAAAAACAAAAAGCAACGCTTTTACCACACCAAACTTAAAATGTTTGCTCGTCCTCGAGCAAAAGAAGAAAGAAGAGAGTAGAAGAAGAAGAAATGAGGAAGAAGGGAGATGGTAGTGTGTTCGGCCAAGAAGGGTAAGAAAGGGGGTTTAGGTTGTGTGAAAATGAAGAGTTGAAGAAGGGTATTTATAGGAGAGAGGGGGGTAAAGGTTCGGCCATTATGGGTGGGTTTGGGAGGGAAAGTGGTTTGAATTTGAAGGGTGAGGTTGGTGGGGTTTTATGAAGGATGGATGTGAGTGGTGAAGAGAAAGATGGGATTTGATAGGTGAGGGGTTTTTGGGGAAGAGGTGTTGAGGTGATTGGTGAGTGGGGGAAGAAGAGAGAGAGTGATGGTAGGGTCCTGTGGGGTCCACAGATCCTGTAGTGTCAAGGAAAAGTCATCCCTGCACCAAATGTTGCTCAAAATCACGTTTTGAGCCATTTCTGGCGTTAAACGCTGGGCTGGTGCCCATTCCTGGCGTTTAACGCCAGGTTCTTGCCCTTTACTGGCGTTTAACGCCAGTCTGGTGCCCCTTTCTGGCGTTAAACGCCCAGAATGGTGCCAGACTGGGCGTTAAACGCCCAACAGCTAGCATTACTGGCGTTTGAACGCCAGTTTCTTCTCCTCCAGGGTGTGCTGTTTTTCTTCCTGTTTTTCATTCTGTTTTTGCTTTTTTCATTGTTTTTGTGACTTCTTATGATCATCAACCTACAAAAAAGATAAAATAACAAAAGAAAATAATTAATTATAAAACATTGGGTTGCCTCCCAACAAGCGCTTCTTTAATGTCATTAGCTTGACAGAGGGCTCTCATGGAGCCTCAGAAATGCTCAGAACCGTGTTGAAACCTCCCAACACCAAACTTAGAGTTTGAATGTGGGGTTTCAACACCAAACTTAGAGTTTGGTTGTGGCCTCCCAACACCAAACTTAGAGTTTGACTGTGGGGGCTCTGCTTGGCTCTATTTTGAGAGAAGCTCTTCATGCTTCCTCTCTATGATGACAGAGGGATATCCTTGGGCCTTAAACACCAAGGATTTTTCATTCACTTGAATGATTAACTCTCCTCTGTCAACATCAATCACAGCCTTTGCTGTGGCTAGGAAGGGTCTGCCAAGGATGATGGATTCATCCATGCACTTCCCAGTCTCTAGGACTATGAAATCAGTAGGAATGTACTGGTCTTCAACTTTAACCAGAACATCCTCTACAAGTCCATGGGCTTGTTTTCTTGAGTTGTCTGCCATCTCTAATGAGATTCTTGCAGCTTGCACCTCTAAGATCCCTAATTTCTCCATTACAGAGAGGGGCATGAGGTTCACACTTGACCCTAAGTCACACAAGGCCTTCTTGAAGGTCATGGTGCCTATGGTACAAGGTATAGAAAACTTCCCAGGATCCTGCCTCTTTTGAGGCAGTTTCTGCCTAGACAAGTCATCCAGTTCTTTGGTGAGCAAGGGAGGTTCATCCTCCCAAGTCTCATTTCCAAATAACTTGTCATTTAGTTTCATGATTGCTCCAAGGTATTTAGCAACTTGCTCTTCAGTAACATACTCATCCTCTTCAGAGGAAGAATACTCATCAGAGCTCATGAATGGCAGAAGTAAGTCCAATGGAATCTCTATGGTCTCATTTTGAGCCTCAGATTCCCAAGGTTCCTCATTGAGGAACTCAGAGGAGAGTGGTGCACGCCCACTGGGGTCTTTCTCAGTGGCGTCTTCTTCCTCTCTTTCCTCTCCATATTCGGCCATGTTGATGGCCTTGCACTCTCCTTTTGGATTTTCTTCTGTATTACTTGGGAGAGTACTAGGAGGGAGTTCAGTAACTTTCTTGCTCAGCTGACCCACTTGTCCTTCCAAATTTCTGATGGAGGACCTTGTTTCATTCATGAAACTTTGAGTGGTCTTTATTAGATCAGAGACCATTGTTGCTAAGTCAGAAGTATTCTGCTTAGAACTCTCTGTCTGTTGCTGAGAAGATGATGGAAAAGGCTTGCCATTGCTAAACCTGTTTCTTCCACCATTATTGTTATTGAAACCTTGTTGAGGTCTCTCTTGATTCTTCCATGAGAGATTTGGGTGATTTCTCCATGAAGAATTGTAGGTATTTCCATAGGGTTCTCCTAGGTAATTCACCTCTTCCATGGAAGGGTTCTCAGGATCATAAGCTTCTTCCTCAGAAGAAGCGTCCTTTGTACTGTTTGGTGCATTTTGCATTCCAGACAGACTTTGAGAAATCAAATTGACTTGTTGAGTCAATATCTTGTTCTGAGCCAATATGGCATTCAGAGTGTCAATCTCAAGAACTCCTTTCTTCTGACTAGTCCCATTGTTCACAGGATTCCTTTCAGAAGTGTACATGAATTGGTTATTTGTAACCATTTCAATCAATTCTTGAGCTTCTGCAGGCGTCTTCTTCAGATGAAGAGATCCTCCAGCAGAGCTATCCAAGGACATCTTAGATAGTTCAGAGAGACCATCATAGAAAATACCTATGATGCTCCATTCAGAAAGCATGTCTGAAGGACATCTTCTGATTAATTGTTTGTATCTTTCCCAAGCTTCATAGAGGGATTCTCCATCCTTCTGTCTGAAGGTTTGGACTTCCACTCTAAGCTTACTCCATCTTTGTGGTGGAAAGAACTTTGCCAAGAAGGCATTGACTAGCTTTTCCCAAGAGTCCAGGCTTTCTTTAGGTTGAGAATCCAACCATATTCTAGCTCTGTCTCTTACAGCAAAAGGGAATAGCATCAGTCTATAGACCTCAGGGTTAACCCCATTAGTCTTGACTGTGTCACAGATTTGCAAGAATTCAGCTAAAAACTGATGAGGATCTTCCATTGGAAGTCCATGGAACTTGCAATTCTGTTTCATTAGAGAAACTAATTGAGGCTTAAGCTCAAAGTTGTTTGCTCCAATGGCAGGGATAGAGATGCTTCTCCCATAGAAGTCGGGAGTAGGTGCAGTAAAGTCACCCAGCACCTTCCTTGCATTGTTGGCATTGTTGTTGTTTTCGGCTGCCATGGGTTCTTCTTCCTTGAAGAATTCGGTCAGGTCCTCTAAAGAGAGTTGTGCCTTGGCTTCTCTTAGCTTTCTCTTCAAGGTCCTTTCGGGTTCAGGATCAGCTTCAACAAGAATGCCTTTGTCTCTGCTCCTGCTCATATGAAAGAGAAGAGAAAAAGAAAATGTGGAATCCTCTATGTCACAGTGTAGAGATTCCTTGAAATGTCAGAGGAAAAGAGAAATAGAAAGAAGAAGGAGAAGAAGAATTCGAACTTTAATTAGATAAGGTTCGAATTGTGCATTTAGAAGGAGTGGTACTCCATAAATAGAAGGATGTGAGAAGGAGGGAAGAGGATTTTCGAAAATTCATTTAAAAGATTTTGAAAACATTTTGAAAATTTGATTGATAATTTTCGAAAATTAAAAGTGAAAAAGAAATCAAGTGATTTTTTGAAAAAGATTTTGAAATTAGAAATTAAAAAGATTTTATTGAAAACTATTTTGAAAAAGATGAGGTTAAAAAGATTTGATTGAAAAGTTATGGTTTTAAAAAGATGTGATTGAGAAGTTATGATTTGAAAACCATTTTAAAAGATATGTTTTGAAAATTATTTTAAAAGATTTGATTTGGAAAATTAGTGACTTGCCTAACAAGAAAAGATATGATTCAAACATAAAACCTTCCTTAACAGAAAAGGCAAAAAATGTTCAATCAAATCATTAATTGTTAGTAAGTATCTTTGAAAGGAAAGAAATTAATTTTGAAAACATTTGAGTGAAAAGATTTGATTTGAAAAAGATTTGATTTTGAAAAATTTGAAAAAAATTGATTTGAAAACAAAATCTTCCCCCTAGCACCATCCTGGCGTTAAACGCCCAGAATGGTATACATTCTGGCGTTTAACGCCCAAAATGCTACCTCTTTGGGCGTTAAACGCCCAACCAGGTGCCCTGGCTGGCGTTTAAACGCCAGTCTGCCTTCTTCACTGGGCATTTTTGAATGCTCAGCTTTTTCTGTATAATTCCTCTGCAGTGTGTTCTGAATCTTCAATCCCTTGTATCATTGACTTGAAAAGACACAAATTAAAAATATTTTGGATTTTTAATAATTAAAATGCAACAAGAATCAAATAACAATGCATGCAAGACACCAAACTTAGCAGTTTGTATACTATTGACACTAATGAACTGAAAATGCATATGAGACACACAAAATACTCAAGTCAATAGAATTCGAAGATCAGAGCAAGTGAATTATCAAGAACATCTTGAAGATCACTAAGACATATGAATGCATGCAATTGACACCAAACTTAGGATGAGACACTAGACTCAAACAAGAAATATTTTTGAATTTTATGATTTTTTTAATTTTTTAATTTTTTTGTGTTTTTTCGAAAATTAAGTGGAAAAAGAAGGTATCAAAATTCTTAATGAGAATTCCAGGAATCAGTGCAATGCTAGTCTAAGACTCCGGTCCAGGAATTAGACATGGCTTCACAGCCAGCCAAGCTTCCAAAGAAAGCTTCGGTCCAAAACACTAGACATGACCAAAGGTCAGCCAAATCTTAGCAGATCACTGCTCCAAGAGCAAGATTGATACGAAATCAACAAGCTCTTGTGGTGATAAGTTGAAACCTCGGTCCAATCAGATTAGACATGGCTTCTCAGCCAGCCAGATTTCAACAAATCATCATGAAACTCTAGAATTCATCTTCAAGAATTTCGAAAAAAAATACCTAATCTAAGCAACAAGATGAACCGTCAGTTGTCCAGCCTGAACAATCCCGGGCAATAACACCAAAAATTTGATGTTGTTGCCGGATCTTGGCACTGATGTTACCAAAGGCTTGCTCAAAACTAGAACAATCCCCGGCAACGGCGCCAAAAACTTGGTGCGCGAAATTGTGAACTATACTTTTTCACAACTCTCATAATCCCTGGTAATGGCTCCAAAAACGTGGTAGCCCAATACCATGGCATTACACAACTTCGCACAACTAACCAGCAAGTGCACTGGGTCGTCCAAGTAATAAACCTTACGTGAGTAAGGGTCGATCCCACGGAGATTGTTAGTATTGAAGCAAGCTATGGTCATCTTGTAAATCTTAGTCAGGCAAACTCAGATATATATGGTGATGAACGAAAATAACATAAGAGATAAAGATAGTGATACTTATGTAATTCATTGGTAGGAACTTCAGATAAGCGCATGAAGATGCCTTCCCTTCCGTCTCTCTGCTTTCCTACTGTCTTCATCCAACCCTTCTTACTCCTTTCCATGGCAAGCTCGTATAGGGTCTCACTGTTGTCAGCAGCTACCTCCCATCCTCGCAGTGAAAGCTAATGCACACACTCTGTCACAGTGCTGCCAATCACCGGTGTGGTTCCCTCCCCTACCGGAATAGAATAACTCTTTTGCATCTGTCACTAACGCCCAGTAGGTTACAGGTTTGAAGCACGTCACAGTCATTCAATCATTGAATCCTACTCAGAATACCACAGACAAGGTTAGACCTTCCGGATTCTCTTGAATGCTGCCATCAGTTCTTGCCTATACCACGAAGACTCTGATCTCACGGAATGGTTGGCTCGTTGTCAGGCGAGCACTCGGTTGTCAGGCGATCAACCATGCATCGTGCAATCAGGAATCCAAGAGATATTCACTAAGCCTCAAATGCTTGTAGAACAAGAGTGGTTGTCAGTCACTTTGTTCATGAGTGAGAATGGTGATGGGCGTCAATCATCACCTTCATCATGTTGAAGAACAAGTGATATCTTGGATAAAGAACAAGCGGAATTTGAATGAAAGAACAATAGTAATTGCATTAATACTCGAGGTACAGCAGAGCTCCACACCTTAATCTATGGTGTGTAGAAACTCCACCGTTGAAAATACATAAGCATAAGGTCTAGGCATGGCCGAATGGCCAGCCTCCCAATGATCTAAGAACTAAAATGTCCAAAGATGATCTAGAGATCTAAAAGTGATCAAAAGATTTCTATACAATAGTAAAAGGTCCTACTTATAAGAAACTAGTAGCCTAGGGTGTACAGAAATGAGTAAATGACATAAAAATCCTCTTCCGGGCCCACTTGGTGTGTGCTTGGGCTGAGCAATGAAGCAATTTCGTGTAGAGACTCTTCTTGGAGTTAAACGCCAGCTTTGGTGCCAGTTTGGGCGTTTAACTCCCATTTGGGTGCCAGTTCCAGCGTTTAACGCTGGGATTCCTTGAGGTGACTTTGAACGCCGGTTTGGGCCATCAAATCTTGGGCAAAGTATGGACTATTATATATTGCTGGAAAGCCCAGGATGTCTACTTTCCAACGCCGTTGAGAGCGCGCCAATTGGGCTTCTGTAGCTCCAGAAAATCCGCTTCGAATGCAGGGAGGTCAGAATCCAACAGCATCTGCAGTCCTTTTTGGTCTCAGAATCAGATTTTTGCTCAGGTCCCTCAATTTCAGCCAGAAAATACCTGAAATCACAGAAAAACACACAAACTCATAGTAAAGTCCAGAAAAGTGAATTTTAATTAAAAACTAATAAAAATATACTAAAAACTAACTATATCATATCAAAAACATACTAAAAACAATGCCAAAAAGTATACAAATTATCCGCTCATCAATCTTCAACCACTTTCAATTTGCTGCAAATTAAGCACTGCTTTTCTGTTCTAAATTCTCCAAGGCATTTCACTCTTCTGTTTGAGACCCACTTCAATTAAATTCATCTTCTGCTTTTCTGTTTGCTGTAATTTACCTTTGCTTGTTTAAATTCTGCAATCCCAACTCCCAATTCCTTTTATGATTCAAGCAATTTACATTTCTTGCACTTTAAGCTTCAGTTATTTACATTTCTTGCAATCTAAGTTTCTGCACTTTATATTACTTGCATTTTAAGCTTTAGCTTCTTTTATTTTCCTGCTATTTAATTTACTGCAATTCTCCCCTCTCCCTTTACATTTCAAGCAATTTAATTTCTGTCAATTGCAAACAACTCAACCAACACTTGATTTGCTTGACTAAATTACTCACTAAACTAAAATTGCTCAATCCTTCAATCCCTGTGGGATCGACCTCACTCATGTGAGTTTTACTACTTGATGCGATCCGGTACACTTGCCGGTGAGTTTTGTGTTGGATCGTTTTCCACACATCACGGACCATTTTCACTGAGAGGACGGATGGTAGCCATTGACAACGGTGATCCCCCAACATATAGCTTGCCATGGAAAGGAGTACGCATGACTGGATGAAGGCAATAGGAAAGCAGGGATTCAAAAGGAACAAAGCATCTCCATACGCTTATCTGAAATTCCTACCAATGAATGACATAAGTATCTCTATCCTATTTTATGTTTTATCTGTCTTTTAATTATCAAAATTCCATAACCATTTGAATCTGCCTAACTGAGATTTACAAGATGACCATAGCTTGCTTCAAGCCGACAATCTCCGTGGGATAGACCCTTACTCACGTAAGGTATTACTTAGACGACCCAGTTCAAAATGAAAAACAACAGCCAAAAAGAATGCCAAAAACCGTATAAATTATCTGCTCATCACAATACCAAACTTAAATTGTTACTTGTCCCCAAGCAACTGAAAACAAAATAGAATAAAAAGAAGAGAATATACAATGAATCTCACAATATTAATGAAACTTAGTCCCAATTAGATGAGCGGGGCTAGTAGCTTTTTGCTTTTAAACAGTTTTGGCATCTCACTTTATCCTTTGAAATTCAGAATGATTGGCATCCATAGGAACTCAGAATTTTAGATAGTGTTATTGATTCTCCTAGTTCAGTACGTTGATTCTTGAACACAGCTACTTTATGAGTCTTAGCCGTGACCCTAAGCACTTTGTTTTCCAGTATTACCACCGGATACATAAATGCCACAGACACATAACTGGGTGAACCTTTTCAGATTATGACTCAGCTTTGTTAAAGTCTCCAGTTAGAGGTGTCCAGAGTTCTTAAGCACACTCTCTTTGTTTTGGATCACGACTTTAACCACTCAGTCTCAAGTTCTTCACTTGGACCTTCATGCCACAAGTACATGGTTAGGGACAGCTTGGTTTAGTTGCTTAGGCCAGGATTTTATTCCTTTGGACCCTCCTTTCCACTGATGCTCAAAGCCTTGGATCCCTTTTACGCTTGCCTTTTGGTTTAAAGGGTTATTGGCTTTTTCTGCTTGTTTTTTTTTCGCCACTTTTTTTTTCCACTGCTTTTTCTTGCTTCTAGGATCAATTTCATGATTTTTCAGATTATCAACAACATTTCTCTTTGTTCATCATTCTTTCAAGAGCCAACAATTTTAACATTCATAAACTTCACTATAAAAAATATGCACTATTCAAGCATTCATTCAGAAAACAAAAAGTATTTCCACCATATCAAAATAATTAAACTAATTTCAAGATAAAATTTAAAATCCGAGTACTTCTTGTTCTTTTGTAGTTAGGCACATTTTTCATTTAAGAAAGGTGAAGGACTCATGGAATTATTCACAGATTTAAGGCATAGACACTAGACACTAATGATCATGTAATAAAGACACAAACATGGATAACACATAAAGCATAAAAATAAAAAAATAGAAAGATAAGAACAAGGAAATCAAAGAACGGGTCCACCTTAGTGATGGCGGCTAGTTCTTCCTCTTAAAGATCCAATGGAACTCTTGAGCTCCTCTATGTCTCTTCCTTGCCTTTGTTGCTCCTCCCTCAAAGCTCTTTGATATTCTCTAATCTCATGGAGAATGATGGAGTGCTCTTGGTGCTCCACCCTTAGTTGGTCCATGTTGTAACTTAAGCCTTCCAAAGAGGTGTTGAGTTACTCCCAATAGTTATGTGGAGGAAAATGCATCCCTTGAGGCATCTCAGGGATTTCTTGATGAGGGATTTCCTCATGCTCTTGTTGAGGTCCATGAGTGGGCTCTCTTGTTTGCTCTATCCTCTTTTTAGTGATGGGCTTGTCCTCTTCAATGAGGATGTCTTCCTCTATGACAATTCCAGCTAAATTGCATAGGTGACAGATGAGATGAGAAAAGGCTAACCTTGCTAAAGTGGAAGGTTTGTCAGCAACCTTGTATAGTTCCAGAGGTATAATCTCATGAACTTCCACTTCCTCTCCAATCATGATGCTATGGATCATGATAGCCCGATCTACAGTCACTTTAGATCGGTTGCTAGTAGGAATGATGGAGCGTTGGATGAACACCAACCATCCTCTAGCCACAGGCTTAAGGTCCGGTCTTCTCAATTGAACCGGCTTGCCTCTTGAGTCTCTTTTCTATTGAGCTCATTCCACACATATATCCATGAGGACTTGGTCTAACCTTTTATCAAAGTTGACCCTTCTAGTGTAGGGGCGTGCATTTTCTTGCATCATTGGCAAGTTGAATGCCAACCTTACATTTTCCAGACTGAAATCTAAGTATTTCTCCCAAACCATTATAAGCCAATTCTTTGGATTCGGGTTCATACTTTGATCATGGTTTCTAGTGATCCATGCATTGGCATAGAACTCTTGAACCATTAAGATTCCGACTTGTTGAATGAGGTTGGTGAGAACTTCCCAACCTCTTCTTCGAATCTCATGTCGGATCTCTGGATACTCATTCCTTTTGAGCATGAAAGGGACCTCAGGGATCACCTTTTTCTTGGCCACAACTTCATAGAAGTGGTCTTGATGGACCTTTGAGATGAATCTCTCCATCTTCCATGACTCAGAGGTGGAAGCTTTTGTCTTCTCTTTCCTCTTTCTAGAGGTTTCTCTGGCCTTAGGTGCCATAAATGGTTATAATAAAAAAAAAAGCAACGCTTTTACCACACCAACTTAAAAGGTTTGCTCATCCTCGAGCAAAAGAAGAAAGAAAGAAGGAGAGGAAGAAGAAAATGAAGGAAATAGAGGGAGAGGGTGAGTTCGGCCAAGGGGGTATAAGGTGTTTGTGATGTGTGAAATTGAAGGAAGGAAGAGGGGTTTATATAGGAGTGGGAGGAAGGGTAGGTTCATGTATTTGGGGTTGGGTTTGAGAGGGAAAGGATTTTGAATTTAGAGGTAGGTGGGATTTTTGGGGAAGAGATATGGATTTTGATTGGTGAGGGGTATTTGGGGTAGAGAGATGGAGGTGAAGGGTATTTGAAGAAGAGTGTTATAAAAAGGTGTGAGGGAGAGAGAGAATAAGTTGAGGTTGGTGGGGATCCTGTGGGATCTACAGATCCTGAGGGGTCAAGGACTTCTCATCCCTGCTCCAATTAGGCGTGCAAAACGCCCTTTGAGTGCAATTCTGGCGTTAAACGCCATGTTACTGCCTGTTTCTGGCGTTTAACGCCAGCTTGTTGCCATGTTCTGGCGTTAAACGCTAGTCTGGTGCTTCTTTTTAGCGTTAAACGCCAGCTTTGTGCCCTTTTCTGGCATTAAACACCCAGAATGGTGTCAGACTCGGCGTTTAACGCCCATTTTGCTACCCTTACTGGCGTTTAAATGCCAGTAAGCTCATCATCCAGGGTGTACTGTTTTTAATGCTGTTTTTGAATTTGCTTTGATTTTTGCAGTTTGTTTTTGTGACTCCACATGATCATCAACCTAAAGAAAATATAAAATAATAATGGAAAATGGAAATTTAACATAGATAAATAAAAATTGGGTTACCTCCCAATAAGCCCTTCTTTAATGTCAATAGCTTGACAGTGGGCTCTCATGGAGCCTCATAGATAATCAGAGCATGGTTGTGGCCTCTCAACACCAAACTTAGAGTTTGGTTGTGGCCTCCCAACATCAAACTTAGAGTTTGAATGTGGGAGCTTTGTTTGACTCTGTATCAGGAGAAGCTTTTCATGCTTCTTCTCTATGTGTACAGAAGGAGAACCTTGAGTCTTGAATATAAGGTAGTCCTCATTCAATTAAAGGACCAACTCTCCTCTGTCAACATCTATCACAGCTTTTGCTATGGCTAGGAAATGTCTGCCAAGGATGATGGATTCATCCTCATCCTTCCCAGTGTCTAGGATTATGAAATCAGTAGGGATGTAAAGGCCTTCAACCTTCACTAGCACGTCCTCTACAAGTCCATAAGCCTGTTTCATTGATTTGTCTGTCGTCGCTAGTGAGATTCTTATAGCTTGTACCTTAAAGATTCCTAGTTTCTCCATTACAGATAGTGACATGAGGTTAATACCTGACCCTAGGTCACACAGAGCCTTCTCAAAGGTCATGGTGCCTATGGTACAAGGTATTAAGAATTTACCAGGATCTTATTTCTTTTGAGGTAAAGTTTGCTGAACCCAGGTATTCAGTTCATTAATGAGCAATGGAGGTTCATCTTCCCAAGTCTCATTACCAAACAGCTTGGCATTCAGCTTCATGATTGCTCCTAAATACTGGGCAACTTGCCCTTCAGCAATGTCTTCATCTTCTTCAGAAGATGAATAGTCATCAGAGCTCATGAATGGTAAAAGGAAGTTCAATGAAATCTTTATGGTCTCTGTATGAGCCTCAGATTCCTTTGGTCCCTCATTGGGGTACTCCTTAATGGCCAGTGAACGTTTCCTGAGGTCTTCCTCACTGGGAATCACTGCCTTTTCACTCTCTCTAGGTTCGACCATATTGGTCACGGTTATGGCCTTGCACTTCCTTTTGGGATTCTCTTCTGTATTACTTGAGAGAGTGCTAGGAGGAGTTTCAGTAACCCTTTTACTCAGCTGACCCACTTGTGCCTCCAAGTTTCTGATGGAGGACCTTGTTTCATTCATGAAACTGAGAGTGGCCTTAGATAGATCAGAGACTATATTTGCTAAGCTAGATGGGTTCTGCTCAGAATTCTCTGTCTATTGCTGAGAGGATGATGGAAAAGGCTTGCCATTGCTAAACCTATTTCTTTCACCATTATTATTATTAAAGCCTTGTTGAGGCTTTTGTTGATCCTTCTATGAGAAATTTGGATGATTTCTCCGTGACAGATTATAGGTATTTCCATAGGCTTCACCCATGTAATTAACCTCTGTCATTGCAGGGTTCTCAGAATCATAAGCTTCTTCTTCAAAAGATGCTTCTTTAGTACTGTTGGATGCAGCTTGCAATCCATTCAGACTCTGAGAAATCATATTGACTTGCTGAGTCAACATTTTGTTCTGAGCCAATATGGCATTTAAAGCATCAATTTCAAGAACTCCTTTCTTCTGAGTAGTCCCATTGCTCACAGGATTTCTTTCAGAAGTGTACATGAATTGGTTATTTGCAACCATTTCAATGAGCTCCTAAGCTTCTGCAGGCATTTTCTTTAGATGAATAGATCCACCTGCAGAATGGTCCAATGACATCATAGAATATATCCAGGATGGTCCAATCTGAGAGCATATCAGAAGGACACTTTTTGGTTAGTTGCTTATATCTTTCCCAAGCTTCATAAAGGGATTCACCTTCTTTCTGCCTGAAGGTTTGAACATCTACTCTAAGCTTGCTCAGTTTTTGAGGAGGAAAGAATTTGACTAAGAAAGCCGTGACCAGCTTATCCCAAGAGTTCAGGCTATTTCTAGGTTGAGAGTCCAACCATATTCTAGCTCTGTCTCTTACAGCAAAAGGGAAAAGAATAAGCTTGTAAACCTCGGGATCAACTCCATTGGTCTTAACAGTATCACAAATCTACAAGAATTCAGTTAAGAACTGAAAAAGATCTTCTGATGAAAGTCCATAAAACTTGCAATTCTATTACATCAGAGAAACTAATTGAGGCTTAAGCTCAAAATTGTTTGCTCCAATGGCCGGTATTGTGATGCTTCTTCCATGGAAGTTGGAAGTTGGTGTAGTAAAATCACCAAGCACCTTCCTTGCATTGTTATTGTTGTTGGGTTTGGCCATTACTTCTTTTCTGAGATTCTCTGTAAGGTTTTCTCTGGATTGTTGTGCTTTACCTTCTCTTAGCTTCTTCTTTAGAGTCCTTTCAGGTTCAGGGTCAGCTTCAACAAGAATGTTCTTGTCCTTGCTCCTGCTCATATGAAAAAGAAGAGAACAGAAAGGAAGAGGAATCCTCTATGTCACAGTATAGAGATTCCTTAAGGTGTTAGAGGAAAATAAGAATAGAAGGATAAGGTAGATAGAGGCGAATTCGAACATATAAAGAATGAGAGAGTCCGAATTGCTTGTAGAGGAGAAGTGTTAGTGATTAAATAGAAAGAGATGAGAGGGAGGTAATTTTCAAAAAAAATTAAATCAAAATTTAAAACAATTAGTTAATTAAAAAGAATTTTGAAAAATGGTTAATGGTTTTTGAAAATCAAAAGTGAGAAAGTGGTTAGGTGGTTTTGAAAAAGATAAGAAATAATAAATTTGAAAAGATAAGAAGTTAGAAAGAGATTTTGAAATTAGAATTTAAAAGGATGTGATTTGAAAAAGATATGGTTTTAAAAAAAAGATATGATTGGCAAATAATTTGAAAATATTTGATTTTTAAAATTGATAGCTTGGCTAACAAGAAACTAAAAGATATGATTTTAAAATTTAAAGATTGAACCTTTCTTAACAAGAAAGTAACAAACTTGAAATTTTTTTTAATCAAATCCTTAATTGTTAACAAGGTTTTCGAAAATATGAAATAAAAATAAGAAAAAGACTTTGAAAATAAATTTTTAAAATTTTTGAAAATATTAAGAAGAAAAATGAAAAAGATTTGATTTTTTTTTTAAAAAAGATTTGATTTTGAAAGATATGATTTCAAAAATAAGAATTAAAACATGAAAATTTGAAAAAGATTGGAATTGAAAACAAAATCTCCTCCAGATTTCCTTCCTCACTGGGCGTTTTGAATGCCCAGCTTTTTCTCTGTGATCCCTCTGCTGTATGTTCTGAATCTTCAATTCTCTGTATTATTGACTTGAAAAGACATATTTTTGTATTTTTTTAATTTTTAATGATGGTAGAAAAACAACAAAATGAAATTAAACATGAAAAACTAAGATCAAACACAAAATGCATGCAAGAACACTTTGAATGCCAAGATGAACACCAAGAACGCTTTGAAGATCATGATGAACATCACGAACATATTTTTGAAAATTTTTAAGAAAAGAAAGACATGCAAGACACCAAACTTAGAAATTTTCATACTAGAGACAATAACAAGTTGAGAATGCATATGAAAAACAACAAATCATACAAAACAAGAGAATTTAAAGATCAGAACACGGAGAATCCTCAAGAGCAACTTGAAGATCAATAAAGAACATAATGCATAAAATTTTGAAAAATGCAAGAAAAAAGAAAACATGCAATTGATACTAAACTTAAAAATTGACACTAGACTCAAACAAGAAGCACAAAATATTTTTGATTTTATGATTTTATAAAATTTTTTTGTATTTTTTTTCGAAAATTATTTTGAAAAAGAAAATAAGAAACTCAAAATTTTTAATAAGAATTCCAGGAATCATGCAATGTTAGTCTAAAGCTTCAGTCTAAAAAGATTAGACATGGCTAGCCAAGCTTCAACAAGACATTACATACAACAGCAAAATTGATGGGAATCAACTAGCTCCTGTGATGATAAAGGCATCCTCTGAAACTCTAAAATTCATTCTTAAAAATTCTGAAGAAGAAAATAAAAAGAAAAATACCTAATCTAAGCAACAAGATGAACCGTCAGTTGTCCAAACTCAAACAATCCCCGACAACGGCACCAAAAACTTGGTACACGGAATCGTGATCTCACACACTTTCTTAACAACTCCGCGTAGCTGGCCAGCAAGTGCACTGGGTCGTCCAAGTAATACCTTACGTGAGTAAGGGTCGATCCCACGGAGATTGTCGGCTTGAAGCAAGCTATGGTCATCTTGTAAATATCAGTCAGGCGGATTCAAATGGTTATGGAGTTTTGATAATTAAAAGATAGATTAACATAAAATAAAGATAGAGATACTTATGTAATTCATTGGTAGGAATTTCAGATAAGCGTATGGAGATGCGTTATTCCTTCTGAATCTCTGCTTTCCTACTGCCTTCATTCAATCATTCATACTCCTGTCCATGGCAAGTTGTATGTTGGGTATCACTATTGTCAAAGGCTACCTACCGTCCTCTCAGTGAAAAAGGTCCTCTACGGTTTCTGCATGCCCCTATCTGCGTACGCATGGGTTAAAATGTGACAAAGTCGTATACACGTTCATCATCCGCATACGCGAGTGTCCAAAATAGAAAAGGGTTTCCGCGTACACATGCCAGTGTCGCATACGCACGAGTACTGGGCAGAGGCCAATACTCACGTCGCGTGGCACTATCCATGTATGCATACCCCAAAAATCTTTGAAAAGGTTGTTTGTTGCAGAATTCAGATTTTTGTACCGAACTTCAAACGCGCATAACTTTTTGTTTTAAGATATTTTTCATTTTTCTTTAAACCTCTTAAACCTTGGTGTGCGAAATTGTGATCACTACTTTTCACAACTCAAATAATCCCTAGTAATGGCCCCAAAAACTTGGTGCTCAATACCATGGCATAAACACAACTTTGCACAACTAACCAGCAAGTGCACTGGGTCGTCCAAGTAATAAACCTTACGCGAGTAAGGGTCGATCCCACGGAGATTGTTGGTATGAAGCAAGCTATGGTCACCTTGTAAATCTTAGTCAGGCAGACTCAAATGGGTATAGTGGTATACGAATGAAACATAAAGATAAAGATAGAGGTACTTATGTAATTCATTGGTAGGAACTTCAGATAAGCGTATGAAGATGCCTTCCCTTCCGTCTCTCTGCTTTCCTACTGTCTTCATCCAATCCTTCTTACTCCTTTCCATGGCAAGCTTATGCAAGGGTTTCACCGTTGTCAGTGGCTACCTCCCATCCTCTCAGTGGAAATGTTCAACGCACCCTGTCACGGCACGGCTATCCATCTGTCGGTTCTCAATCAGGCCGGAATAGAATCCAGTGATTCTTTTGCGTCTGTCACTAACGCCCCGCCTTCAGGAGTTTGAAGCACGTCACAGTCATTCAATCATTGAATCCTACTCAGAATACCACAGACAAGGTTAGACCTTCCGGATTCTCTTGAATGCCGCCATCAGTTCTTGCCTATACCACGAAGATTCCGGTTAAAGAACCCAAGAGATAAACATTAGAGCCTTGTTTGCTTGTAGAACAGAGTGGTTGTCAGTCACTTGTTCATAAGTGAGAATGATGATGAGTGTCACATAATCATCACATTCATCATGTTCTTGGGTGCAAATGAATATCTTGGACAAAGAACAAGCGAAATTGAATAGAAGAACAATAGTAATTGCATTAATACTCGAGGTACAGCAGAGCTCCACACCTTAATCTATGGTGTGTAGAAACTCCACCGTTGAAAATACATAAGAACAAGGTCTAGGCCTGGCCGAATGGCCAGCCTCCCAATGATCTAAGATAGCATAAAATGAAGATAGCTACCCAGATATCTCAATACAATAGTAAAAGGTCCTACTTATAGAAAACTAGTAGCCTATGGTGTACAGAGATGAGTAAATGACATAAAAATCCACTTCCGGGCCCACTTGGTGTGTGCTTGGGCTGAGCAATGAAGCAATTTCGTGTAGAGACTCTTCTTGGAGTTAAACGCCAGCTTTTATACCAGTTTGGGCGTTTAATTCCCATTTAGGTGCCAGTTCCGGCGTTTAACGTTGGAATTTCTGAGGGTGACTTTGAACGCCGGTTTGGGCCATCAAATCTTGGGCAAAGTATGGACTATCATATATTGCTGGAAAGCCCAGGATGTCTACTTTCCAACGCCGTTGAGAGCGCGCCAATTGGGCTTCTGTAGCTCCAGAAAATCCACTTCGAGTGCAGGGAGGTCAGAATCCAACAGCATCTGCAGTCCTTTTCAGTCTCTGGATCAGATTTTTGCTCAGGTCCCTCAATTTCAGCCAGAAAATACCTGAAATCACAGAAAAACACACAAACTCATAGTAAAGTCCAGAAAAGTGAATTTTAACTCAAAACTAATAAAAATATACTAAAAACTAAACCAAATATACTAAAAACATACTAAAAACAATGCCAAAAAGCGTACAAATTATCTGCTCATCAAACCTCTCGGACCCAACTTTCATTTAAATCAAGTTTCTTCAAAATTGAGGATCCAGAGCACAAGTTATGGCTCGTTGAAGTTGGTTAAAATTCGGTTTTTATCAAAATTTACAAAACCTCTAACTTTCAAAAAAATATAATGCCAAATCAAATTACTCACAACCCAAACAATACCAAAACAACCAAAAATTCATACTAAATATTCTTCAACCATTTCTCAATCATACAATAATCTAAACATTCCATTCTCACTCAATTCTTTCACCAATTCTTTCTCAAAATCACCAATCTCAACAATTATCAATCCAAACTTCAATCATAACACATTTTCACCATTCCAATCCATTACAATTATTATTTATTAACATTTCATCATAATTATGCTCCAACTCATACAAATTATTCAATCTTCATCAAAATCTATAGGTAAGTCCCAAAACTTTTGAAAAATCTTATTATGAGTCAATTTTAAATTTATTTATTTATTAGAGATTTATTTTCAGAAATTATTTTATTGAAAATAATCAAATCAAGTTTTGATAATTAAAATAAAAATTTTACTTAATTTTATAATTATTGAATAATTTTCTATATTTAAATTATAAGACTTAACAGTTGTAAAAGAATAAGAATTTTATATGATTTAGTTTAAATAATTGAGATTTTGGAATTTAATACTTTAATTTTTATAAATAAAGAAAATTAATTATATTATCTTATATTTTAAATTAGAGTACTTGATTGAGAGTTAATTAACAAATTAATAATTAAATAATATTTTTAAAGTAAATTTTGGGAATAAATTAAATTTTAATTAATTACAATATCTCCAAATTTTACTAAAATTACCCAATCTCAATTTACCAAAATATCCCTAATTTCAAATTGCCCTAAATCAAACCCTAACCCTAAAAATTAAACACACAACCTTTCCCTCCAACCCTAGCTGCCACTAACCCTTTTCCCATCACACACACACACACACACACACACACACACACACACACACACACACACACACACACACACACACACACACACACACACACACACACACACACACACACACACACGGCCAAATGAAAAAAAAAAGAAAAGGGAGACAGAAGAGGGAAAGAGAGAAATGGGAAGGGAAGAAAGGAGAAGAGAAGGAGGACGGTACTAACGAGCATCACTGCCACCGAGCCATCGTGTCATCGTCGTTGCCTAGCTGCCCATCGTCGCTAGCGCTAATGCAGAGAGGGGAGGAGATAAAGGAGAGCGCCGTTGTTGTTGTCCCGCCGTTCTTCATCGCGATTGAGGCCCATCGCTGCCGTTGCTGTGTTCGCACTATCGTCATCCTCACCACGGAACCAGAGTCGTCTTCATGCATGGTGGAGTCGAAGAGGGAGAGAGTTCACGAAGAGAGAGAGTGCGTGAAAAAAGGGAGACTGACGTAGGAGAAGTGCTGTGCGAGAGAGGAGGTGATGCTGTTCGCGTCACTGTCGCCGAACCCCATTGTTGTCATCGTCGCACGTGGTGTCACCGTCGTGGACAAGCCCAGCTGGAAGCCGCCAACGTCGCGTACTCTGTTGCCGCTGCTTGGGAGGTGTCATCGAGCCTTTGTCACCAGAAAATAGTGCTGATGTCACCGAGATCCACTTCTGGTAAGGGTTTTGCTTTTTAGTTTTCGTTCTTTTGGATTCTGGGATTGTTATCGTCATTGCATGGTTGTTACAGTTGTCGTCACTGAGCTTTTGGCTGCCGCTATCACTTGAGATAGTTGTCGGAGCCGCTGCTGGATCGGTTTAGAGGCCACTGCTGCTTCGTTCTCTTATTACAGTAAGTACCTCTGTCTCGGAACCCTCATTGCTAGTATTCCGTTATATGTTATTAAAGATTTCGTGACATTGATGATTTAGGATTTACTTATCGAGGTTGCATGTTGCAATTAAGACCGTTTTTGTTATTGCAAACGTGAGCGGAGCTGTGGAAGCAGTCGCCGTTGTTGCGGACTGGGGAAGAAAGAGATTTATTGCGTTAAAGTCGCTACGGACTTGATTCCTTGAAGTAGGGGTTTATTTTAAATAAGAAATTTGATAAGCCAAGTACAAGTACCGGTTCAGAATTTCACAAAATGAATTCGTCAATAGTATAGTTCCAAACCGATGACTAATCCTCGGATCAAATTTAAAAGAGGGATTTGGTTGTCATAAGTTCAATCCCATTAAAAGTTTAACCAAAGTATTCAAACCTCGAGTCGTCTCACGAAAAATGGGCAAACATGTGCATTAACATTAGTTAGAAATCTGGGGTTGGAAGTCATAACACAAAATTAAACTACTAAACTTATCATGCAAGGAAACTTAAAATGCAAGGAACTAAATCAAGTAACCAAATCAAGAGAACATATAATCTACTTCTACTTTAGAATTAAGCAATGAACTAAAGCTATAACTAAACAAGTGAGATTTTAGGGTTTCAAATATGAATAATAAAAAGAACTCTTGGTTAAGCATGGGAATTGGAGTCACCATCCTTGTCTATAACCATAACTTGCTAATTATGAGGAACTAAACTCACTAAGTCTACCTCCAAGAACCTTAAGTACGTAGCATCTACTCCTAGGTTTGAGGTACGTCAAGTAGCTTGATCAATTTCAACCCATAAGTCCCAACCAATCTACTAGTTAGATTAGTAGTGGGTTGGTGTCAATGAGTGTCAACTTGACCACTAAGGATTCTCCAATCAACAATCCAATGAGACCCAATGACTCAAGGTCACCCAATCCTCATAGCTTAGACCAAGAGTAGAAAGAACTACTCCATAATCAAAGGAAATATTTCTTCAAACACATGGAATGCACTAACAATAGACATGTTCAAATTACAATTAAATTGGAAATTATAAGGACCCACTAACAATTATCTATAAAGAACAACTCAAATAACACTAATGATCATAGAAAACATCAATGTACTCATAGAATTCCAGATCCATAATATTCATAAAATGGGTAGAAATTTGAAAAATAACAAGATAACATAATTCAACACAAGATCTAAGCAAAATTATACTAGGGAATTCAAATTAAGTAATCATAACTATCAATTAACAAAATTCAATCCAGAAATTTAACAATGGGAGATCAAAATTAAACTAAATCTAGAGAGGAATAAGGGTTTCTCTCTTTAGAAGAACAAAAACCAAAAAACTAGCAAAAGTTGTGTCTAAGTGTATAATGAGTGGTCCCCCCCCCCCCCCTCTTTCCCCCTACAATCCCTGGGTCTTTTCCCTTCAGAGTGTGCTTGGAATTGGGCCTAGAAAGCCTCAGAAATTGCCAATTACGATTTCATTAATGAGGTCACATGCTGGACGCGACGCGTACGCACCAAGTACGCGCGGGCGCCAATAGGCTTCTCAATCCACGCGTACGCACAAGGTGCGCGTGCGCGTCGGTGCGGTTTTTTCTTCGCGTCAGCTGTGCGCGCCGTTTCCCAGTAGCACGCATCCACGCGTGCGTGTCATGTACATGTGCGCGTCGATTCTCAGACTCCAAAGCTCTAAAGCTCCATGTTTCCTCACTTGTGCATGCTTCCTTTCCATCTTCTAAACCAATCTTGCCCTGTAAACTCCGAAATCACTTAACAAACGCATCACGGCATCGAATGGTAATAGAAGAGATCAAAATATAGCATTTTTGGGCCAATTAAGCATGTTTTCAATCATGAGGCAAAATAATGAAGGAAACACAAAACCATGCATTTTATGTGGATAAGTGCAGAAAGTATTGACAAAATTCCCTCAAATCAGCACAAGACAAACCATAAAATTAGGGTTTATCAAAAATATTTTGGGCTTTGAATACTTAATAAGTTTAGTAGATTAATGTAAATGGATAAATGCCTAGGATGTAAATGATTTTTTGTGGAGATTGATATGTTGTGTTTGTTATTGAATTGGTTTATTTCTGGATTTCTGGTGAAATTGATTGAATCTGTGGATTTTAGTTTTCTTTGATTTTAAATCGATCATGATTAGTCTTAAATGACGGATTTGAAAGCGTTGACATAAAATGTTAGTTTTGTTGAGTTGAAGTTGAAGAGAGGGGACCCGTAATGAGTGGCAAATTCCAGGTTTTAGGGGAGGTACTGCCGAAATTTTTCTTGGAATTTGAAGGAGTTTAAGTTATGATTTTAAAAATGAATTTAATTTGAATTAATTATCAAAAGAGATAAGTCTTGAATACTTTTAAGGATTTTAAAGAGAATTAGATTTTCATGATTTGGTTGAATTGTGAGTTTAACCCATATGATTCTTACTAATAATGAAGAGAGATTTGGTTAACTGGCTAAAGATTTTATAACAGTAAATTAAGTATAAATTCAAGGGCTTGAAAATATGAGAGTAAGTTCGAAGTGTATGCTTGAATTAAGATGTGATCAGTGACATTTGAATTGATGGAGGTGTGATGGTGATTTCGATATTGAGGGAGAGGATAATGATTGAGAATGATGTTGAAATTGAAATTGACAATGAGACTAAGTCTGAGGTATACCTGCCTGGGTAGAATGTAGATGCAGTGGAGTGATTCCGCTTGCTCCCAGTTTGTTTTTAATCTTCTGGGGTAGATGCAACGATGGTGGTTGTATCCCGCTTGCTCCCAGATGTTGACCTTATATTGCAAGATGTGGTCAGACACTTAGACCTTTTCGGATATTATTCCACCTTGAAGATGTGAAATTTCTCTTGGTAGATGCGTGCACGCAAGGACTGTCTAGGGTTCTCTACCTAACATGTCAGGTTGGCTATATAACCGACAGATAAGCTCATTAGTCATAAGGTAGGCATGCATCATTTGCATTTGTGTGTGTTGTTTGGGTGTGAATCTCTTTATTGGTTTGCCTAAATGAGTAATTGTATCTATGTGCTATTTGATCTAATTGTCTATCTGTAGTCTCTATTTGTATATGCTTCAAACTATTTTGTCTGTGTTTGACAACTGAGAGATCCCTCATGCTGGCGGTGGTGACGCTGAGGGTTGTTTATGATATGTGGTGGTGGAGGTTAAGGCAGGTGGACTAGGTGTTGCTTTATTACTCTAATTTATGAATTGGTTGGTTAGGAGTGAGTGATGTAAGATGGGTAGGAAGCCCTTAGGCACGTTGATAAACCACTATTTTATGGCTTATGTTGTGTTTGATTGAGTGATTTTTATCAAGCCTTTGCACACTTATTCATACTATTTGCATGGTTTTACAATTCCTTCCTTATGATATGACATATGAGAAAACATGTTTTTTATGCTTTAAAATAATCAAATTTAATTATCTTTTATTACCATTCGATGCCGTGATTTGTGTGTTGAGTACTTTCAGGTTTTATAGGGCAGGAATGATTTAAAGGATGGAAAGGAAACATACAAAAATGGAAGGAAAGCACAAATTGGAGTTTTGGAGAAACTGGCAGTGACGCGTCTGCATGGACGATGCGAACGCGTGCTTAACGCAAAAGAGAATCGACGCGAGCGCATGGATGACGCGAACGCGTGACTCGCGAAACACAACTGAATCGGCCCCAGCGACTTCTGGGCCCTTTTTGGCCCAAATCCAAGCCCAGAGAACACAGATTAAAGGGTTATAAATAGAGGAGATCATAATTCATAGTGTGAGGATTGAGATGTAGTTTTTAGAGAGAGAGGTTCTCTCCTCTCTCTTAGGATTAGGATTAGGATTCCTCTTAAAGGATCTAGGATTTATTTCTTTTTTTCATCACAGGTTCAATGTTCCTTTAATTTATATTTTTCTTCCAGTTTTAGATACTCTAATGCTTTTATTTGATTTATGTTGCCAAATTGGCTTATGAACTTTTCATGTTAGGATTTTCTTAACTAATGCAATTTGAGGTATTTTCAGATATATGATTTTAATTTAGCTTTCTACATTCTTGGCTTTGGTTGATTAATTGGTAACTCTTGAGTTGTCAAACTCATCGTAATTGATAATTGATATCTTTGCTGATTGATTTAGATTCCTATAACTCTAGTCTTTCCTTAGGAGTTGACTAGGACTTTAGGTGTTAAATTGATTTGTCCACTTAACTTACCTTCATAGTTAGAGGTTGACTTAGTGGTAGCAAAAATATAATTCTCATCACCATTGATAAGGATAACTAGGATAGGACTTCCAGTTTTCATACCTTGCCAAGAGTTTTTCTTTGCTATTGATTTATTAATTCCTGCAATCTATTTTTCTCATTCAAACCTTTTTCAAAACCCAAAAATATTGTTTTCCATAACCAATAATAAATCATACTTCCCTGCAATTCCTTAAGAAGACGACCGAGGTTTGAATACTTCGGTTATTTATTTTTATTGGGTTTGTTACTTGTGACAACCAAACGTTTGTACGAAAGGATTTTCTGTTGGTTTAGAAGCTATACTTACAACGCGACTATATTTTTATATTTCTTTACCGACAGGAAATCCGATTCGTCAAAACGTCTTTGGTCCTTTTCATTTCTTTAAACTATTCGCTTTAATAAATTGTGAACTAAAGAAGTCTTTTTAGGACTTTTCAAAATATATTTTTCTACAAAACTTTTCCAAAAGGTTATTTCAAGGATAAACTACTTTATAATGAAATTAATTCTATTTGCAAGTATCGCTTTGCTTTGATGGTATTTCCTTTCCTACTAAGAACCTGCTAGGACGATGTTCTCACTCCCCTACATAATTTCTTTTGCAGTGACAGGTTCATGAAGCTTTGGCGCGAAGCTGCGACCAATCTACATAGCTTTATTTATATATGTTGTATTTTCTGTTTGTTAGTTTAATTGAGGTTTTACCTCTTACCATTTGTCAGTTTGAGATTTTAGAGGGACAGGATTTGTATTTGAGGAGATTTGATTAAGTCTATGTATTTATTATTATGTGAATATTAATATGTGACTATGTGGTTTAAAGTAAAGACTTTTCGATTTCATGACTAAGGATTCGGTGTATATTTGCGAAGGCTCAATATTAAATAAATATAGTATGAAAATTAAAGAATTGGAGGTCAGTAATGCCTGAACTTTTTGTACGATCATAAGGTGTTAAAAGTAAGGGTGTTACACATATACCACAAACACATTTCCATCAACCATTTATTCAATTCAATCCTATCTTAAGGTCTACTAGTCTAAGTTTCACAAAACATTACATAGTAACTAAAGAAAATCGAAACTATACCTTGGCCAATTCCCACACTAGTGCAAAATTACCAAATTACCTCCAACCAAGTTCAATAGAGCTCTGGCCACCAAAGTTCAATCCAATTGCCAAACCAACTCCAATAATCACAAATTTCAATCTAATATCATGTAATATACCAAAATCAATACTAAGGTTCACAAAATTAATAATCCATAAGGGTTAGGATTTTCTTACCTTACCCACTATGATTTGGGATGAAACCTGACAATTACCCGATGCTAGATACCACCTAAACAGCCAATTTCACAACACTCACTCAATAACTAAACCCAAAATTCGAAATCTGTTAGGGCAGAAAAATGGAGTATGAAATTTGAGTTCTTACCAACTTTGTTTGGCTAAAAATGACGGGCTCAGTGAGAGTTTCGCGTGGCCGCAAACAGCACGCGAATCGGAGTACCGTATCTTAAGATATGACCAAATGAAGAAGAAGATGAATAGTAACCTTATTAGGGTTCTTCTTCTTCAATCTCAGCAACTCCCCCTCTCTTTAGTGTGTTATGAGCTGATCGATGAATTGGTTCACTAATTGGGTATTTATATGTTGGGCTTGGGCCAACTTGGGCCCGGTCCAACCTTTTACCGATTTTTGGTTCGTTTGGCCCAACTTTGGGCCAAAACTTTTAGAATTAGCGCCCGATTTTCAATTCTAAATATTTTTCTAAGGATTTTTACAGTTTTATTTTCTCTCACGCAGTACCGAACAAACTTAAGCTAGTATTGCCGGCTAATTTACCGATACACGTTTCAACACAATTTTTTATAAAAAATTACATTTTTTCCACTTGAAAAAATATACTAAATTCAAATCTCACCTTTAAATTTTCCAATTAATACTTCTAAATTTTGGAACCTATTCCAAAAAGTTAAATTATTATTTTATTTTAATTAAACAGTTAATAACTTTCAGTTCTTACATAGGCGAAGGGAAGGGGACGACGACGGAGAAGGAGAATGCGGTGGTTGGGTAGGAGGAGAGCAAAGTTAGGAGACGGCTGGAAGAGGAAGAAAATGATTTCAGAAGGGAGAGAGGGTTACGCATTTGGGGTTGGATTAGAGAATTGGGATTGAGTTAGTGGGTTTTTTCTTCTTCTTTTTTTCTGACGTCAAAACGACATTGTTTTTTAGATATATTACAAAACCAAATCTTAAAAAAATTTTGCCAATTCATCGATTAACCATCAATTCGACCAATTTTTTAACCAATTTTTTATAGGACGATTTTAGAGTTAACTAGACTGACTAAATAACTAATTCTCGATTAATTCAGTCGAACCAACCAATTTAATTCATTTTTAAAACCTTACTATTTTTATAAATAATTCTAGTTGATATATAAATAGCGATTTATTTTGACTATCTCTTATACAAAATTAGATTATGCTATTTATATAGAATAATTAACAATAATACTATAATTATCAAAATTTGATAATTAATCATATTAAATATATATTAAAATTGATTACTAATATTAAATATATATTAAAATATAAAAAATAAATTAAATAATAAATAAATATATAATAATTAATTTTAACAACTAATTTTAATATATGCATAGTATTTTTGTTGAGAATTATATGAGATTGTCAATTGTGACGCCTAGTCGCCTACGAGATGTAAAGGTGAAGGACTGAAGCCCTTAAATAATGTCACGGTAACGTTTTTAGTTTGTGGGTATTTTTGACATTTTGTATAACTGTTAAGGTAATTAATAACTTAATCATAAATGAGTAAGAAGAGCACGAAGAGGGTGGAAATTGGTAAAGATGGTTAAAGATAGGGAAAGCAAACTCATAAGCGACACGTAAGAATAAATGGAACGACAGACACGTGGAGGTAGATGATTGGTGTTTGAAAAAATTGGCTGGTGGACGACAAAGTAGTGGATCCATTTCACTTTCCCTTTTTTCTTATATTCAATTATTCATTGCAATTCCTAAGAGTTAGAGAGTCACAAAAGCAACGGAATGTGTCTAAGCTACGCAAGCCAGTAGTTAAAGTCATTTCTCTTTTGATGGCGGTATGTGATGTAGTTGTGAGCAACCTGACGATCATCTATGTAGCAGTGATCGCGTGCGTTAAGGCATACGGGCTTATTGTGTGTGGTCAAAGCTTCGGCGGTGGCTTTGTGGTGATTGTGTCCACCACCGTAGTCGCTTTTATCCTTGTGGCCACACTCACTTGGGACGTGTCGCGTAAAGCCACGTGTCCTTTCAGCCGCCATCATGCTCAGAGCCTAATTAACCATCATGACCATGAGATGTGCAAGGGAGGCATATGCTGGCACGGCGTCGCGGTTAGATCCCCAGCTTCTCACATCCGTTTCAGACTCCCCCAGCAGATTCCTTATGCGGCTTTCTAACACTTCAGTTTCCAAAATTCATAATACTAGTAAAGGTACAGAGAGAGACCAACATATATAAATGTATATCGTTGCTGTTACTACAAGATTTCCGCTTGGATTTTGTTATTATTATTTTTTTTTGTTTTTTTGGGTTAGGTATTATATATATGCGGCAGCTTTACCCAATGTTTGGTGTTTGTTCATATTAATTTAGAGTATATATACTTATATACTAATAGCTTTGTGTAAAATGTTGATCGGGGATAGATAGATGGAATTTCATGTGAATAAATAAGAATTTCCATTTTGTTTGGTACCAATGCACAGTGAATTTCAGTTTTAATCTTAAATTTAAAGTCTCTTGGCATTATTTGCTGCGTGATACAGTGAAGGATGTTATAATTAAGAGTGATATGAATGTGGTGCCTGTTGGATGAAGGAGGAGGGAGCAGAGTGGGTAGAGTCATTGGTTGGCGGAGGTGAAAGGTGTGATCACTTCTTCTTGGTAATATACATGTGGATTTTTGGTAATTGCTCTTCACTCTATTGGCCGAGTAAACTTTGTTTTCTCACGACGAACATTGTGTACGACTTGATTTTATTTATTTATTAATATTTTCACTACGGACATGTTAATATTATTATTGCTTGTCGGAGTGATGGGAAAATGAAATCTACACCTGGCTGGCTAGAGGAGTGAAGGGGGACCATACTGGATGAATATATCTAGCGCTTTTCGTATAATATCTCGTTCCTTAAGTAGCCAGCGAGTACACTATAGTCAGTGTATTATATTAGATATTGTGTATAACATTATAAGTGGGTTATTATGTTATGCTTTTTATTCTAGTGATGCATCTTATTTTAACTAATTATTCTATTCTGTTCAATAACTTTTATCCAAAAAATATTTATTAAGTGATGTACGAATTAATAGTTGCGAACAAGTCAAATAAACATCAATATTAATAATGATTTTAACGCTACTGTGTTGAGAATCAGACTGGCAACTAAACCAAAATGCCATATTGACCCACAAAATGTGAAGACACACGCCAACGTTGCGGGAAGTAACAACAAAAAAGGCTCCACGTAATTAGATAGATGGGATCATATGTAAGCAAAGAAAATTCCTAACAGGAATTTCGTCGGTGACTTCTTTATGTTTCTATTTCTTCAATCTAACTATAAATAATTACATAGTACCCATGCACTGAAGTACCATTCTGATGGTGAGAAACATGATACTCTGCCAATAATTTTCTGACATATTAATAGTTTTCAATAGGAATAATATCAGAAATCAGAAGCTACTTTCATGGAGGTCAAGAATGCTTTTAGCCAAATGGATGCGAGTTCCAACTAATATTTGTAATTGAAACCATACATTGGGTCAGTATTGCACATGTCTACGAAAACATGAATAGATTGTACTCTTTTATACACCTAACTCAAGGTTCAATGTAAGACTGAGTGCTGAAATGACAATCATAATATTCAAATACCAGGGAAAAACATCAGAACATTCATTTTTTCTTTTCTTTTGTCACTCCATTCTTTTTTTTTTTTTTTTGACACACACTTTAGTCCCTCTCTCGGGGCAGCTTTTTACAATGTTAGTTAAAGGCTTAATTGTGGGAAAGAGCCCAAACGCCTATTGTACAAGCAGGGCACAGATATTTATAACCTTCCCCCAAAAAACACATCCTACCGTTTAATGAGTATTAAAAGTGATGAAGGTTGCAGAATTTAGTTCCTACTGCATTGACTTCCTTTAGCTCTTTAGTGGTCACGCTACAGATGAGGGTTGTTATTAGCTTTAAGCAAGCGCAGAAGAGTGATGCTACCATTTGATATTTTCTGATCAATTGCAGCTAACTTTCTTGTCCCCTGCAAACCATACAAATATCGAACCTTACATATATTTTTAGGGTCATTCCAATAACTATGATGGTGACTACGGTAACTATAATATTTTAAAAAGTATTGTTAAAATTAAAATAATGCTTTTTTATTGTTAAACAAGGCTTTTTAAAAAGTGTTTGCTTAAAAGAAAGTATTACCAAAATAAATAAATAAAAATGTGACTTTAATTTAACAACACTTGCATAGTTACCATAACCACCATAGCATAGTTATACTGGACTCTAGTATTTTTAATGCAAACTTATCGTATGAACAAAAGTTCAAAACACTGAAAGAGACAAAAAAAAAAAAAACAAAGAAAACAAAAAGCGAATATATAAGTTGGACTTGCAGAGAACCACAGACTACAAGTCTACATATAATCACCTTAAATTTCTCGCTCTCGTCAATATCAAAGGTAAAGTCCCTTGATAACATGGATGACTTGGGCATAAGTGTTCTGATAAAGAGACATAAAATAATAAGATATAATCCGTTAAAATGATATCCGCAAGCGTGGAACAAAAACAAAACATGGCATGGTTAAACATTGATTCATTAATACAAAAACAAAATTACCTTTTCGGTCTCAGAGGTTTGCAGGAGTTATTGATTCCTATCTCACCACGTGGATCTCCCACAAGGTCACGTGTACTAGATGAAATACCTTCGGGAGAAGATGAATCCAAAACCACGTCTTTGATTAACGATGAAGATGCCAACGATCCCTGAAAATGGATTAAAAGAGGGATGGTTAGTTCATATAACAGCTACTATTTAAAACATACAAGCTTGATTTCCTTTTCCTACATACTAAAGGTTAAGTACATATCATACTAGACTTTATGCTTAAACTTCTAATATAGGCGATTTTGAACTTAGATGACCAAGTAGCAAGCAAGAATTGGATACTTTGACGACTCTATTTAGCTAAAATGGAATTGAATTATAGTCTCCTAAAGACAAAATAAGTTTGGCCTCTTTTTCATGCATAAGTTTGACCTTAAGTTTACATACAGTTGACTTAAATACATAAGTAGAATATAATGACAATGCTTAGTTATTGTCATTGTCGGTTATTTTACATAACGTAATCATCATCATTAGATTTTCAATTGCCACAAATAAACTTGAGGAAATCAATAAATAGAGCACAAATAGTACTCACACATGATTTCTTGATTGCATCCTCCACCTCCAAACCAATATGATGCCCGGGTTTTGACGAGGAGGCCTGGACTTCCCTATAGAATTAGACAGGAATAAGGAACAAGCGTATTAGTTCAAACACAAGAAAGGAAAGCTGGTACCACTAAGGAAGATCATTAGTCACAAGACTAACCGATCTGATTTCTCAGAATCTGCTTGTATACAAGGAGCGCCAGACATAGGCTTTCCATCTGACTCCTCAATTTTATCTGATTTTTCTGAATTTGATTGTGTACATGAAGCACCATGCGTAGACTTTCCATCTGATTCGTCAGAATCTGGTAGTGTACAAGAAGCACCATGCATAGACTTTGCATCTGAATCATTAGTTTTATCTGATTTTTCAGAATCTGATTGTGCACATGAAGCACCATGCGTAGACTTTCCATCTGATTTGTCAGAATCTGGTAGTGTACAAGAAGCACCATGCGTAGATTTTCCATCTGATTTGTCAGAATCTGGTAGTGTACAAGAAGCACCATGCATAGACTTTGCATCTAAATCATCAGTTTTATCTGATTTTTCAGAATCTGATTGTGTACATGAAGCACCATGCGTAGACTTTCCATCTGATTTATCAGAATCTGGTAGTGTACAAGAAGCACCATGCGTAGATTTTCCATCTGATTCGTCAGAGTCTGGTAGTGTACAAGAAGCACCATGCATAGACTTTACATCTGAATCATTAGTTTTATCTGATTTTTCAGAATCTGACTGTGTGCATGAAGCACCATCCATAGACTTTCTATCGAACTCTTCAGAGTCTGGTTGTGCCCAAGAAAAACCATGTACAGGCTTTCCATCTATTTCATCACTAGTGTTTGATTTTTTAGAATCTGACCGTGTACAAGCACCAAGCATAGGCTCCCCATTTGACTCAACAATTTTAAGCTCAGATGATTCCTGAGGAACGGACGCCAAATGGTGAAACATAAAGATAAAAAAAAATAAGGTAAATATGGCATGCACATATTAACAAATGGAAAACAACTCACATTCAATATCTTGCTCGCAGCCTCGTCAACTGTCACAGCATCATAGCAGCACAGTTCTGAGTTCTCAGAATCTGAATGTGTAAAGGATGTACTAAGCTCGGGTACATCTCCTTGATCAACTCTAGACACATTTGATGGTGGTGCACAAGATGTATCCTGAAAAAATGAGCAGAAAACATATATGATGCAATCTGAAGCTTGCCTATAATTAAAATCTACACACAGAACCAGTATGTCCGTTCACACATTAGATGAGTTAACCCTTAATGTAGCCTATATTTGCCAGTTAATACTACAGCCAGTTTTTTGGTCATTGAAAATTCACAGTGCATTATCTTCTAAATATAAATGAGTTCAAATCACCATGTAAAAATCAATTAACAATAAGTAACAAATAGCACGTGCACATTAACAAGGAGACTCAACTCACACTTGATATATTGTCCACAGCCTCAACCTCAAATGAATTCTGGTTCTTTGACAAGGAGTTCAAAACTTCCCTATATTATTATTCCAAACAGGAATTATAGAACAAGCATATCAGTTTAAAGCCAAGAAAAATATGCAGAAGATCATTCATTATTCACATGACTAACCGGTTTGATTTTTCAAAATCCAACTGGGAACAAGTAGGTGGAGGTTCTTCATCTGATTCTACAAGTTTAGGCTTTGTTGATTCCTGTATAGTTAATAAAATACGTAATAACATTGCAATTTGAAGCTCACATCCTATGTTTGGTTGGGGTAAATTTAACCCAAATGAATTGTGCAAATTTACACTTGAAATACATAGCATACAGCTATTACGAAACACATTATGATGGGATGCCTCTGGTAGTATACCTGGTCAACTTAATCTATTGGAGTTTCAATTCACCAGCTAAAAGATTTTTAAATATATTAAAACCTAAATATACCAACTAGCAAAGTCAACATGGCCTTTAATTTTAAATGACCACAAACCAATATCACAAAATTCAACCAAGAGAAATAATAAATAGCAAGGAGATCCAAACCTCCCTACATATTACAAAGTATACAAATTTGGATCAAGCACATAAGTTCAAAGCAAAGAAGGAAGAAAAAGGACGAGCTGGAACCACAAGCCGAAGATCATTAGACATGGACATTAGTCACAACTAACCGATCTGAGTTTTAACAATAACCTCTTCATCTGACCAGTCAAAACTATCCTGAGATGATTCCTATTCATAACGATGTTTATTGGAAACTACAAAAGGCAACATAAAATTCAATGTTTTATCAGTTGAGACATTCAATGGTATGCATCTAGCAGGTGTTACTGTTTATATTGAAGCCTAAAATTACTTGCTGGTGTAATGAATCCTAATATACAAAATACATCCAACTTCACTTGAAAAATTCAAAATCACTTTTTACCTTCCCTCGTTTGCAACAAGTGCAGTGAGCCTTAAACTCGTTAAATTCTGTTTCCAGCACTAAAACTTTTTCCTTCTCATATCCGATGCATTCTTTAAGACTTTGTATTTCCTTCTCTGCAACCTGATTATAAAAATGTAATTTAGAATGGAATATCTATAGACATTAATGTCAAGGCACCCTTAAATTTTCTTCTCCCTATTACCTTCAATTTGGAATTATATTCTTTCAGCACACTCCATAAAACTTTAGCAAAATTCCTCATTATAATATGGCTTCTTTCCCTCTGGGACTGGCTATCACACTTTAAGTCGAAAGAAACAGGATGGCTTGCATCTAATTTGCACAATGTTGAACCGTCTGCTACAAATTCAATACTTTAGAATTCAGATCCAATGTAAAAAGAATGGATTGATGGATCCCTATGTGTAGTATCGAGAAGGACAGGAAGAGGAAGTAAAAAAAAGAAACAAACAGAAGAAAAATCAAGTATAATGTCTACCTTTTTTAGAAGTGTTTGATTCATCAATGGTTGTTCCATCATTCTGAAAATAACAAAAAGAAATATTATAATGGATCATTCACTCATTTAGTATGCTGCATGAAAATAGCTTTATTCAGTTCCTTGAATCCAATCCATAATTAAGTGGCTTACGTAAATTGCACAGGGAAAAAAATCATTTCATAGAAATAGGTATGAAGAGGACACACATTATACTGACACAAATATAAACAACACAAGGTTACAACTATAGAACATCAACAGTCCTGAACATCACAAGTCACAAACATGACATTGTGGTAGTTTGTAAATTATCTAGATTCGTCATTGTCATAATAATGACTCCATTCTAAAATCCAATCCCAATTTTTCATCTTCTGGTTTTAAAATTCCACTTTCCGAATTCCAAATGAAAACTTCCTTAATATTTTATATGCAGCACTTTGCCATTGGATACTGCGATAATGGAAGTAAAAAATATTTAGCTAAAACTGCAAGTTTAGAAAGCCTCAGCTGTCCAAAATAGCAAATAGCTCATGTGAAGAGAATTCAAAATCCATGACGTAAGAATGTGAACAAAAGATTTAGCTGTAATTATAAGCTAATAAAAAAACAATCTCTAATTATTTTAAGAAACCTAGATTAGAACTTGGAAGTAAAGGAGAACCTGTACAGCATCTTCACTAGTGTCAAGTTTCATTTTCTTTCGGTGTTCTACTCTTATTATTGGTGATGGTTTTGCCCAATCCATAGTAGATGATGCTTGGTGATGCCTCTTTTTGGGAGCCATATTTGGTTGTTCAGCTTCATTGTACCTTAAAACATTGAAAGATAGCCTTAGAAGCCAATATTCGGTGGTGAAAGTGAAATTAGACAAAATACAGGATGACAATGAATTTACTTGATTTGCATATATGGAGAAGCTTGTCTCAACAGGTGCGAAGTATCCAGATAATCTTCAACTCCTGACTTTGCTGTTAAAAGCTATTAACACCACATATATAAATTAGAAAATTATAAAATTCATCATACATTACAGCAAGTATGTCATAACTCAAAATGGCTAGTTTTAGAAGATATGCTTACCAAAGTCATCCGCTTCTTCCCAACCAAATAATCTCGCATGTACCTAGTCAACTGTAGTAGTATTCAAAAAAAGTCAGTTTTGTAACCTTTTCTTTCCTATTTTCAAAGTTAGTCTAGAAGAGATCTGTAAACTAAGTTAACAAGTGAGCATGGTCGCCCATGCTAGTTGATGACTTTAGCCTTAAAAAATGGTAAAATGAGGAAAATATAATCTATCAAAAACCAGTAAAAATCATAACAAAACATTACCATTGAATTCTGGAAGTGCTTTTGCAATGGCTTCTTGGGATTTTTTTGGTGCTCCAACAAAGACTGAAAGGATAGATAATCAACAAAGTATATACAGAACAAATAGAGAAGTAGAGTGGAAGAGGTGAAGAGGTTCAACATTTGCCAAATGACGATAGTAGTGTACAAAAAGCACGTAAGTCCTGTCTGCTTAAAGTGCAACAACCAACAGCTTCAATTTATAATTAGAAGTATAGGCTACGTACTCTCAAGCATAAGCCAAACACCATTAGCGTGTTGTTGATGAAATTGCTTTCAAGCAACCTTGTCCCCTACAATATCACAAAAACATAACTCGGCATAAAGACAAAAGCAAAATTTCTACAATAGGCACTCCCTATCAGACTAATATGTTATGCTACGGTCTAAAACTACAAGGCTTAATCAACACAAACTCCAAATTAACCATCTTTGCCTACAATAGTTTGGTAAAAAGGAATGAACCTGATTCCCAGTTCTCTTTTCTCTTTCTGCTCCAGCAAGGTCAATGATAGACAAAACAACACTATCTGACTTGGGATTCAACACTCCCTCACACATTACGGGAACATCACGAATGTTAATGATGCATTGTGACCGGCTGTAAGAACCCAAAAGTCAAACGAAATTAATAATCAACATGGTTGGTTCGCTAATAAGCTACTATTTTCCCCTTTTCTGGGGTAACGAAAAAACATTCCCAAATTCTTCTTTTTTATTTTACCTTGACTGACTGTTTGTTTTTGTCATTGCAGTTGCACGTTTTGCAACTGCTTGTGCTATTAAAGATTCTGCCTGTTCAGTATTGGAGATGAGAACCTGCTAGGACAAACACAAGAATATGAAAAATGATGAATTCCATATATTATACACATGGAGAAACAAAATAATGTCAAATTAACAAATATGTAGAAATTAACCTCTTGCAGTCCTTTAATGGCCGATTGTCGCATGCTCAGTTCACCACCATCTGGTAATAAATCATAAAGCTTCTCTGATTTGCCGCGTTCCGTACATATCTCAAATATTGAGATATAAAAGGATCTGCCAGTTGAACAATATAAATGTTAAAAAACAGTTCTAGCCGCATTTCAAAGCCTATGACTGTGCCAACATGTTTGTGTTACAAGAATAACTGAAATTTGAACAAACACTGAAATCAATTTAGTCTTAAAGTTATATGTTCTCTGTTTGGTAATCTGGAACTGCCATCTATGGTGGGACATTGGCATATTTTGCTCATTCAAACAAACACTTTCCAACTGAACAAATTAAGTTTGGCTATCATAACATAATCAATTTCACAGTACCACCGAAAAAATGGAAACGTGTGTAGCTAATTTGTGCAACTACAATTCATACAAATGATATGAAATGCAGTAAAACATTATACCTAGGTGAGTTTTTGGCCTCTGACAGAGTCTCCTTGAAAATATGGCGGAGGACCAGGGGCACCATTCCAGGATCCCTTGGGCTCCCAAACACAGTGTGTGTCTTGCCGGATCCACTAGGCCCCAGCGCAGCCACCATTCCACTTTCACCCTCAAGAAACGCATCCACCATAGGTTTCACCATTCTCTCATACACTTCAAACTGAAATTAAAATTCCAAGTAATTAAAAAAAAAAAAGCACATAACTCTACAAGCTTAAGAGAACAAAACAAAGAGAATAAGTACGGTTCCTTACCTGAGAAGAATCAGAAGAGAAAACATGAGAGAAACCTCTGTACGTCTCCGATTTGATTCGCTTCGAATCCTGCAAATCCAAAGGGGGAGATAACGTCACTGACTGTGAATCGTTCACCAATATGCACGAAGTATCGGAGCTCTTCTTCTTCTTCGAGGTTTTGGATGCTGCTGCTGCAGCGGCGCTGCTCTTCTTCATTGGATTCTGAGGCCACACGCTCTTTCCTCTCTCGTGCGGAGCTCGACTTGGCGACTCGGTAGGGAGGGGTCGGATTCTGAGGAAAACTCTGAGGTTATCGTTTTCTTGCTTGTTTTCTATGGATGCCGCCGAGGGAACCTCTGGCATGTTCTGCGCAGCGAACAAAACGTCGTCGTTGGGAAATGGTGGAATTTCGCGCAAGTTGAAGTTCTGTGGAGTGTATTTCGGCGTGTTGCGAGCTTTCCGATGGGGGTTCCGGCGAATCGTCACGGTGTAAGGGCACGGCGTTGAACTGTTCAAGTCCTCCATCGTGTAATTTTGCTCTATGTTCTCTTTCTCTGTTTGAGAGTTTAAACGCAAACAAGAACAAAAAATGAGGGAAGATTTAAATACTTAAAAAAATTAATAAACTTTTCATTTTGAAAAAAACGGCTCAGTGTATATACGCTTAAGCTGAGCTATAGCTTTGGGCGCTAATCCATTTAATATATAAGTTAGCGTTTGAAAGGGAGACTAAGACGGAACGACTGAAATTGAAAAGATAAAAATTGAGATTAAAATAAGTTTTTTATTATATTTGGTATAAAGTGGAAACAAACACTAAAATAAGAATGAAGTTTTAATTTAATTTGTACAAAAGGTAAAGTTGGAATTAATTAATTGAAATAAGGATATTTTAGGTATAAAATATTATTAAAGTTTCAATCTCCGTTCTCAAAAATTTTAGTCTCCTGTATTCTCGCTTTTTGAAAGTATTGAAATACTGAAATTTTAATACTAGTCTCTGAACTAACAAACATGATATTAAGTCCCAGTTTTGCAGCCTCCGTCCCAATACCTCAAAACAAACGCTAACTAAAAGAAGAGACGCAAAACAGTTACTTCTGTTCTAAAACCCCAACACATGTCTTTGATTCCGCCTCCATAAGCTCGACGCGTGGAAACAAAGTTATTTCAATTTTGTGTTTTACTCCTCAGCAAAAACTTTTTACCTGGTGGAATCTTCTCGGACAAGACGTTTGTCTAGTGGGTTGAAGGGAGTGAATCTTGCAGCAATTCCAAAACCACCATCTAGCGAAAGAAAATGAAAATGCTAGTTTTGGATTGGATGATTAGGATAAACAATGGATTGAGAAATCATTGTGTCTGATGGAGAAGAGGAAAAGAAGTAGCAATCTTTCTCCTAAATTCTAAGGTACCCTTTTTATCCATTGTGTTTAGCACATGTTAGAACATCATCAATCCCAAACGATGGGATCAACGACTGATACTTTGCTCTGATTGGTTGAGTGGACTTAATCCCGGATTCCCAACACGTTTTGCTAAATTGAAAAATTTAGTCCGTTAGTTTAAACAATGGCCTAATTTTGGCACAACTTCGTGAAATATAAAATCAGGTGAAGAACTTTTCTTATGACATGGTCTTTATATATTGGAAGCCGGTAGTTTTATTTTACCATAACTATTTTGTCTGTTGAATCTTTCATCCTACTATCTACAGAGCTTTGAATACTTCCTATCCTCCATATGACTCTAACAGATGCTTTTAATCAAAAGGTTAATCATGTTGCAAACATCAATGCAACAAAAACTGGCTTAGAATTTGATTGTAAGATTTGTTCATTTATATGAAATTCTTAACTCATGAAATTCCATAGATGTATGCAGCTTAGAGTTGGTGCTCTAGGATGAAATGGTATGTATCCTACTATTTATTTTAAGATATGGTGATATTAATTTGTGAAGGTTATGCATCTTAATTTGTGTGTGTTTGTATCTGTGCCTGTTAAGGGTGATCGTATACATTGTTTTATTCCAAAGGCAAATGTGGTGGTCTTTGGTGCGCACAAATCCCCACACCTTCATACTGTTATACCAGCAAGTGCACTAGGTCGTCCAAGTAATACCTGAGCGAGTCAGGGTCGTTCCCACGAGGATTATAATTTGAAGCAAGCTATGGTTATCTTACAGGTCTTAGTCAGGCGGAGTCAGAAGGTTGTTGTTTTTTTTATTCATCAAGAGAAACTATTTAATGCAGAATAAAGAAAAAGAGGTAGAAAATACTAATAGGAATAGGGTTAAGGATTGGAGTTGCTTTGTCTTTCTGAATGAACTCTAGTACTACTGTCTTCTCTGCTTGTGAATGATCTTCTTCTATGACAGGTTGTATGTGATCAAAGCCATTGCCCGTGGTCATTGATCTCCTTTGCTACAGATCAAACGCCATTGCCCGTGGTCATTCAATCTGACGGAGGGTGAAGCTCTAGCAGTTTATTCTCTTGGCGATCCTACTCAAAACGTCACAGATAAGGTCGAATCTTCCGGATCGACGAACGCTGCTTCTATGGATTCTAGCCTATACCACGGAGACCCTAATCTCCCCGGAAATCAGCTGAACTGGTGTCTCGAGAAGTCCCCAACGAAGTCGTGGATTAACCGTCTGAGAGATGTATAAACATAGTTGTTGGTTGTCCTTGTCTGGTGAAAGATGCATTCTGACCCAAGTAGACGCGGGTATTTGTCAGGCACGTTCGTCTTAATGTGATGAAGAGAGCTAATTTGTTAGATCATTCTATTCACCACGATGAAGTACGAATATACATCTTAGAATTAATCAAACACGGATCGAAGAGAAATAGTAGTACTTTTATTAATTCATAGGACTCAGCAGGGCTCCTTCCCTCAATCTAGGAGGTTTAGAAACTCATAATGAAGTAAAAATACAAAGTAAAATAAAAAATAGGGCTGAATGGTGTGCGTAGATCTCTAATTATTATATAAAATACACTTTAAATACTAAAAAGATAGTAAGGGTAAAACAGTCTATTTAGTGCTAAAATTCACTTCTGGGGCCCACTTGGTGAGTGTTTGGGCTAAGCTTTGATTAGATCCACGTGCTATGAGGTCTCTTGGGTGTGGAATGTCAGCTAGGGGGTCCTCTTTGGGCGTTTGTACATTGGTTTCTACTCTTTGGGCGCTAGACGTCTGGAAGGGGGCAGGAAGTTGGCGTTGGACGCCAGTTTTGGGCCTTTTAATCTAAAGTAAAGTATGGACTAATATATATTTCTGGAAAAATTTGAAAGTGAGCTTTCCATAGCCATTGAGAGCTCTCCATTTGTACTTCTGTAGCTCCAGAAAAGCTCTTCCGAATGCAGGTAGGTCAGATTTAGACAACATCTGCAGTACTTTCTCTGTCTCTGAATTAGACTTCTGCTCCAGCACCCTAATTTTAGCCAGAAATTATCTGAAATTGCACAAAAACACAAAAACTCATATTAGAATTCAAAAATGTGAATTTAACACTAAAACCAATAAAAAATCAATAAAAACTAAATAAAAACTACTAAAACTATATGAAAATGATGTCAAAAAGCATATAAAATATCCGCTCATCAGTCTTTAAGACTGTTTTTTGTGAGTTTGGAATTTAATCAAATGAAAATTTTCATTTTTCAACCAAATTCGAAAGGTGTGAGGACAACTGCACACAAGTTCAAGCTAAGTTTTTACATGAAAACTTCTGTGAGTGCTCTCTCTCTAGTGAGTCCTTTCAACTAAATCCTTTTTGATTCGTCTCCTTTCCATAAATTGAAGCAATTGATGCTATCAATCTGAACATTATCCTAGGTAATATAGTGATGAGATCATTGATAAATAATTTATTGGATTATTTGGTTTTGTTATTTTGTTTGTGGTTGATTTATTGTGTCTGTTTTTTTTATCTCCTCTATGGTATAGATTGCATTGGTCACATTGCTGAAAAGGAGGATGCTAGACCAATAGTTATAAAATCAGGTAAAAAAAGTAAATGCATGGTACCATATCTAGAGGATCTTCAATAAGTCATTTTGCTGGCTTCCTTTGTGTGTCATTAAATAGTAATTTCTGTTGTAGTTATTCTTATATGTTTTACAATATTGTAAGAAAAACATGATGAAGTGCAGACTGTGTTTGGTGAAATGATTGGCAAGGTAACTCCATTTGTTAATAAGAATGATGGTGAGCCATTGATATTGGTCGCTCAACTCTTCAAGCCAAATCAGTACCTCAATGAGATTAATGTTCAAAATAGTCTTTATGCCTCAATAGTTTTCCTTAACCCTGACTTCCCTAATGTTGTTGCATTCAAAAACCGGTATGTAAATACTGAAATTAAGTTAATTTGAGAGTACTTTGTATATCTATTTAGGCAGACCTGTATATAGTGATAACGGTATTTTATTTTTTGCATTACTTCGAGTTAGCTTATTGAAAGAAAGTGACATTGGCTCACAACGAATTAATCATATAAAGTCCCAACCTTAGTATTCAGTGAGTGATGAACTTTCGGGAGGTGCCTTTCTAATCAATACAATTGAAGAAGTTTTAAACATGACTTATGTAAGCTCACTTCCCACCTTTTTGTATTAACACTAAATTTGTTGCATTGTCTTTTAATGTTATCAAAATGAGAGTCTATGCTCTTGTAAGAAGGCTCCACTTGGGTTTTAGCCACTATGGTGTCTGTCGATGTTGGCACCCACGAATGATATTATGCCTCATGTAAGAGTTGTCCTAGAAAAGTTTTCGAGAATAAGGATCGATATTTCTGTGAGCATTGTCGAAAAGTGGAATTTAATGTTCCGTTGAGATAATAATTTCTTTGGTGTTATAAAATTTCTGCAACCTTTTAACACCAATCTTTTTTAGGTGGCCATGATTTGTGTTATTTTATGATAGTAAAAATAGTCTAGCTAGATGAAATAATGGCTGTAAACCTCGCAAAATTAGCGAATAATTAATCAATAAGTTAAATTTTAATAATGGATTTAAAAATGTAAATTTTAATATAAAATAAGATAGAGGTAATTAAAACAAAAATTTTATCACTAATTTTAAAGGTTTTGACCCAAAATTGGACCACCGGACTAAACCGATTGAACCGGGCTTATATTAGGCCCAAGACCCAACCCATTTAACCCCTTTCTTCCCCCTTGCAAGAACAACACTTCTATTTTCAATTTGTGGAAAGGGATCCACGGTGAGAAGAGAGAAGAGTAAAGAGAACTCTAACTCACATTCCACTTCCAACTTCAAATCCTTGTAACTTTCAATCCGGAGTTCCGATTGATGAGTCGTTTATAGCCATGCGTTTATCTTGGAGTCCTCTTTAATTCTATCTAAATAAAAAGGTATGTATTTCTCAAATTCGTGCACAATTCTCTATGCCCCTTTTTGTGTAAAATTAGTTTGAGTTTTGAGTGATTTTGATGATTTTGGTGGTTTAGGTGCAATCTAACATTGGATAATTATTGGATTATACTCCAATCATCAATGGGTAAGGTAAAGAAACTCTAAACCCTTGTGGGTTATCCAATTTGGTGTACCCTAGTGCTAATTTAGTGAATTACATGAATTAGATTGAATTTATGTTAAATTGGAGTTTGAGTTGGTGAATTGGAGCTCTTGGAACAACCTTTGGTGGCTGGAATCATTGGAGTTGATTAGGAATCTTGAAGCTTGAATTTTGGTGGTTTGAGCTTAGGCGAGAAATCGGCCAAGGTATGGTTTAGGTTTCTCATATTTAATATATAATGTTCTGTGAAAACTTAGGCTAGATGACCATAGGATAGGTTGGAATGCATGAAAATGTTCAATGCTTAGCACCCTTTATGATGATTATGACGTGAATTGAATATGTGTTGGATGATTGTTATCTATGTTGGTAATAGTATGTTAATTGAAGAATTGGTGATGAATGATAGGATGATATGATTATATATGTTAAGTAAGTGGATGTGTTGTTGATGTAAAATGAGGAATTTAGGTTGAAATTGTGTAATAACGAAGCATGATTGAAGGTGGTGTGACGTGAAGAATTTAGTACTGTGTTGCTGTGCTTTGATATGTTGTTGAGCTGAATGTAGGTATAGAAGTTTGGATTTGAGTTTGGTTTTAATAAAAATTGCAATGTTATGAAAACTGGTTTGAATTGCCCGGTCAAACCGGTTGAACTGCAAACCGATGAGAATCACGATTCAATTTTATGCCAAAATCGGAAAAAATGAAAACCGTTGTTGAACTGCTAAACCGGCCAGTAATCGGTCATTCGAACCGAACCGGGACCCAGCCAATTTTTTGCTTTGCCCAAAAACACCCAAAACACGCCGTTTAGCATTCAGTAACCCCCTTCCCCAACTCTAACGTTACCAACCCTAACCCACTCCAAATCTCCAACGGTGCAGCAGCACACCCTCCCTCCTCCCTCCCATCACCCTTGAGCTAGCTGTTCCTCTCAACGCCAGCGAGCTCAGTCGCTCCCTTTCGCGTAGCCACGGTCCCGCCGGCGCTAGCTCTGTTCCACCATAGCCACTGTCCCATTCGAAGCCCATTCGAAGGTGCTCCTTGTCTTGGTGTCTCCCTCTTTCGTGCTCTGTTCAAGGCTCCTAGCTTCGAAGGTGCTCTCTTGCGCCGCCGTCGCGCTCACATAGAGGAAGAATCATCACAAGCGCCGCCGTTTCCTCCTCCTCTCGGTCAAGCCGTCATCGACTTCTCAGCTGCGCCGCTGTCTACTTCTCAATCGTCCTACTCACCGCGGTCCTTGTCATCCGCGACACTCAGTCACGCCACGTCTTCTATCTTAGGGTATGTAGCTTTCTTCTTTTATTTTCTTTGTGTGTTTTGGTAATTTCTGATGTGTGAAATTTATTTCTCTGTTTGGTTTTGCTATGCTGCTGTTTTGTGTGTGTTGTGATTTTATTATTTTAATTTACTGAGTATTGATTATTGAATGTGTTATGATTATTGATTAGCTTTGGTTCTTCTATGCTGCTGTTTTGTGTGTGGTGTTGCTGATAATAATACCTCAGTCAGTAAAGATGAATTATGGCATGATGCTGATCAATATGGATTATCTTGGTTTAATGTTGCTGAATCGAAATTATGTGTTGGTTTACTAAGATTTTGAGGACCACGCTCCAATAATTGACCTTGCATATTAGAGGTGCTGAAATTCGGGTTGGCAAGGTTAGAAACTAGAATTTACCTGTAACTTTGTTTTGTGTTTCCAACTCTATTCAATGGCAAAGTAGACAAGTGTAGGGTTAAGTTTTGTGATTTACATGTGCTTGGATCGTGGTTGTTTTGATGATTTATTGAGTAACACGATGAAAGGGCATTAAATGTCAAGTTTAGCTTTGGGTTATTGTGAAATCCTTTTGCTTTTCATATTTGTTTTGAGTCTCCTCAAGTGAATATAATTTTATTGTGAGCCTGTAAGTTTGAGTCTCCTCTTGATTAGAAATTTGTGATATGTGATAAACCCCAATTTTGTGGTTTATCTTGTGTAGAATTTGGGAGGTTTTATCAATATTTTCTGCATTTATTCATATAAATTGCATGGTTTTGTGTTTCCTTCCTAATTTTGCTTCATGGTTTAAAACATGCTTCTTTGACTTAAAAATGCTATATTTTAACCCTTTTCTATTACCATTCGATGCTGTGATGTGTTTGTTAAGTGTATTCAGAATCTATAGGGCAAGGATGGCCTAGAAGATGGAAAGGAAGCATGCACAAGTGGAAGGAACATGAAGAATGGAGCTTTGGAGAATTGGTGGCGATGCACACACGTGGGCGCATGTGACTGGGGATGGCGCGCAAAAGCTGATGCACTTGCGTGGTTTGGCAAAATTCCACCGACGCGTACACATGCCTGACACGTACGCGTAGATCACAAAACTCAGATGATGCGCACGCGTGACGCCCAGCACATGACATCATTAATGAAATCGTGGCTGTCGATTTCTTAGAGGCTCCAGTCCCAAATCCAACTTGATTTTGCATGAAAAAGACCCAGGAATTCAAGGGAGAAAGAGGGGGGATCAATCATTCATACCATACACATAATTTTAGCTAGTTTTTGGTTCTTGTTCTCTAGAGAGAGAAACTCTTACTTCTCTCTAGATTTAGTTTGTTTTGATTTTCCTTTGTTAAAATTCGGAATTGGGTCTTGTTAATTTTAGTTTCAATTACTTAATTTGAGTTCTCTAGTTATAATTTTGTCTAGATCTTGTGGTGAATTTATGTTTTCTTGTTATTTCCTTTTTTCTTCTCATTTCATGAAATTTGTGAATCTTGAATTTCTATTAGTGCATTGATGTTTTCTATGATTGATAGTGTTATTTGAGTTGCTTTTCGTTGATAATTGTTAGTGGGTACTTGTAATTTCCAATTAATTTACAATTTGAATATGTCTTTTGTTAATGCATACCATGTGTTTGATGAAATGTTTTCTTTGATTATGGAGTAGTTTCCTTTACTCTTGGCCTAGGCTAAGAAAATTGGGTGATCATGAGTCATTGGGTATAATAGATTTAGTGATTTGAGAACCTTGGTGGTCAAGTTGATACCCATTGACACCAATCTACTACTAAGCTAATTGGTAGTTAGATTGGGACTTATGAGTTGAGATTGATCAAGCCATTTGACGTACTTCAAGTGTTGAAGTAAACATTATACATACTTCAAGCATAGAGGTAGACTTAATGAGCTTGGTTCCTCATAATTGTCAAGATATGGTTATTAGACAAGGATGGTGACCCCAATTCCTATGCCTAGCCAAGAGTTCCTTTTATCATTCATATTTGAAACCCAGAATCCCAATTGCTTGGTTCTTGTTATTGTTAGTTTAGTTGCTTGCTTAGTCTTAGAATAGAAGTAGCTTTATATGTTATCTTGTTAGATTGCATCCACTCACATCTTACTTTAATTGCCTTAGTTTAGTTACTTGCACTTTAAGATTTCTTGCATGTTAAGCTTAGTAGTTTAAGTTCTTGTTTATGACTCCCAACCCCAGAATTCTAACCAATATTGATGCACATATTTGCCCATTCTCTTGAGGACGACCTGAGACCAATACTCTCGGTTACTTTATATTGGGGTTGACTTTGTGACAACCAAATCAAACTTTGACGATAGGGTTATAAGTTGGTCTAAGACTATACTATTACATGACTTTCCATTGATGAAAATTCTAGACCGACCATAATCTTTCCATAAAATTTTTGGCGCCATTACCGGGGAATGGTTGCAACGTGTGCTTTGATATTAGTTATGTGAATATGTGAATATTGTAGATAGTTTACTTGCTTTCATTACTTTGTTTTTAGTTTATATTTCCTTTAATGCATGAGCTATGACTTCCAAATTGAACGACTCGGTCTAAACCGAATTCTTGCTTAGCCGAGTTTGACCCCGAGATTGAAAGAATCTTGTTACACACTCGGCAAGCTAGGCAGCGGTTGGATTACACGACTAGTGCTTCGGCCTCTCTTGAGGAATGTTCTGAAACACTAGACGGAACCGAGAGTGACTTAGAGTCCATAATTTCCTATTCTTCTATTGGCACTAGTAATACATCTTTGTATCCTACAGGTGAAAACTACATGGCGGAGCCACGTAGGATTACCTTGCATGAACAAGGAGCACCGGACCTCATTCTTCAACCGTTGCAAGCGAGGTATCCAAATCTTGATACGAATTTTGAGTTGAAGAATAGTTTGATTAATTTGCTTCCTAAGTACCATGGACTACCGGGCCAAGACTCCATTAGGCATTTGAGAGACTTCCAAGTTGCTTGTTCTATGGCTCGAAGGCATGGTGCCGATGAGATTAATACCATGGTTTTTACTTTCCCCTTCTCACTTGAGAGGTCAGCAAAAGAGTGGTTCTACTTCCAACTGGGTGAAGTGGTGACTGAAGGGGACTTATTGAGAAGAGAGTTTTTAGACAAGTTCTTTCCGCTGGAGAAGACCGATTACATCTGGAAGGAAATTTTCGGTATAATTCAAAAAGACCAAGAGACTCTCTATGAATATTAGACTCGATTTAAGAGGTTATTAGAATCTTGTCCACATCATGGATTAGACACTCACTTTCTTATTAGCTATTTCACTGGAGGTGTTTGCGTGACGGATAAGAGATTGCTCACTGCTTCTAGTGGTGGTTTCCTTTCTAAGAACAAGACGGCAGCGGAAGCATGGAGTTTGATCAATGATGTCGCCGAGGCTACACAACATGTAAGAGTGAGGATCAACCCTCTCAAGGGTGTGGTGGAAGCGCCTCCTTCCGAATCAATTTTGACCAAAGTGCTTGGAGACATGACCACTCTCCTCAAGGAGATTCACAAAGAACAAAAGGCATTTCAATCAATCCAAGCCATCCAAGCTCCACCTTAAATCCTCCAACTTGAAGGACCTCCTAAAGTATGTGGTTTATGCTCTAGTACCGCACATTACACCGACCAATGCCATCAAGTCCAAGAGGATTACACTCTTGCGGTAGCCAACGTGAACTTCAACAACCGTCCACCCTATCAATCTCAAAGCCAAAACAATTACTCTCATGGTAATAGTTCTAATCACGGGTGGATGGACAATGCTCAAGGGAACAACCACAATCAAAGATGGAACCAAGGCAACTCATCTTCTCATTACCACAACAACCACCAATCTTCTTCCCAATATCACAACAATAACCATCAAGCTAACCAAAACCACCATACTCAATCATACAAAACACCTCACCAAAACCAAAACAACCACCCTAGGTACCAAGCACCTCACCAAAGACAACAATCTAACCAATCCTCTTCCTATTCTGCTAACCAAGGTGATGACTCTAACCGTGCACTCTACCAAGAGCAAGAGAGACTTAGGGCCATGGTAGAGAAAATGAGGAGAACACTAGGAGCCTCAATGCACAATTTGGTAACATGAGTGCTCAATTGTCCAACATAACCGAAATACTTTCAAGGATGTCTCTACCTCCTCCCAACAATACCAACACCAACCAAGCCTCAAGCTCTTCTAACCTTCCATCTCAACCCCTTCCAAACCCAAAGGGCGGTCTCGATGCCATTAATTTACGGTCACGGACTACATTAGAGGAGATACATCCTAGGGCTATGAAAGACATCCATGAGGAGGAAGTGGTTATTGAAGTTCCATATGAGGAAGACGAGGGAGACACAAAGCAAGAGGAAGAAGAAGTGAGCCTCAAGGAGCCCAAGAGGAAGGCCATAATGGATGAATCCATCCCCATTCCATTCCCTTCCATGGTAAAGAAGGCCAAGAAAACTCTGGAGTTTGATCTAAACATGCTTCAAGTATTCAAGAAGGTTGAGGTAATCATTCCACTTCTTGATGCCATTCAACAAATTTCGAAGTATGCTAAGTTTTTAAAGGACTTGTGCACACACAAATATAGGATTAGTGAGTTGGAAACATTGTCATTGGGTAGTTCCATTTCTTCATTGATGAAGTCTATTCCAGAAAAGTGTAGTGACCCCAAACCATGTTTAGTATCTTGTTGGATTGGTAGAGTTGCCTTTTATGATTGCATGTGTGATTTGGGAGCTTGTGTGAGTATCATGCCACTCTCTATATTTGCAAGTTTTAATTTATCTCGATTGAAAAAGTTGACCGCCAAATTTGTCTTAGCTGACAAGAGTGTGATCACCGTAGTAGGGGATAGCGGAAGATGTGCTTATGACAATCAAGGATTTAGTGTTTCCAGTTGATTTCTATATCCTTGAAATGCCTCCAACGAATAATGGAAGTTCTTCCTCCATTTTGCTTGGTAGACCTTTCTTGAAGACCTCTAAATTTAAATCGGATGCCTTTACTAGCACATACTCTTTTGAGGTAGGTGACAAAACCATCAAGTTTAACTTGGAAGAGGCCATGAGACATCCACCTGAAAAGCACTCCGTTCTCCGATGTGATGTGATTGATGAGGTAGTGGCGGAGATACAAAGAGAAGATCACAACAAATTGTACTATCCTATTATTGAAGGAAAGGATAAACATGAGGATAAACAAGAGAAAGCCGATGAGGAAGAGCTTCATGATCTTGGTGAAAAAGAACTTTAACTTGAAGCGAAAAGTGAATTAAAGCCTCTACCTTCTCACTTGAAATATACATTCCTTGAGGACAACCAAAGGTTTCCGATAATCATTGCTAGTGAGCTCTCTAGCCAAGAAGAAAAGAAGCTCCTAGAGGTCCTAAGAAAGCAAAAGAAAGCAATTGGTTGGAGCCTAGCCGACATAGTGGAGATTGACCCACGTATGTACATGCATCGCATTTTCCTCCAAGAGGGAGCTCGGCCGGTTAGACAACCCCAAAGAAGGCTCAACCCCACCATTCTTGATGTGGTGAAAAAGAAAGTTGCAAGGTTGCTTGATGCGGGTATTATTTATCCGATTTTCGATAGTGAGTGGGTGAGCCCAGTTCAAGTTGTTCCAAAGAAATCAGGAATCACTGCTATCAAGAAAGATTATGGTGAAGTGGTCACAACAAGGGTGCAAAATGCTTGGCGGGTATGCATTGATTATAGGAAGCTGAATGTCGCAACAAGGAAAGACCATTATCCCTTGCCATTCATTGACCAGATGTTGGACCGACTTGCAGGTAAATTTCATTACTGCTTTCTTAATGGTTTTACTGGCTACTTTCAGATACATATTGCTCCTGAGGATCAGGAAAAGACCACCTTTACTTGTCCCTTTGGCACCTTTGCTTACAAAAGGATGCCATTTGGGTTATTCAATGCACCCGCTACTTTTCAGCGGTGCATGACTAGTGTCTTTTCTGATCTCATGGAGAGTTGTCTGAAAGTCTTTTTGGACGATTTCAGTGTATATGGGACTTTTTTTGATAGCGGTTTAGAGAATTTGGCTAAGGTCTTAGAAAGGTGTGTTGACACTAACCTTGTCCTCAATTTCGAAAAATGTCACTTCATGGTGAGACAAGGCATAGTGTTAGGACACGTAGTTTCTGATAAAGGCATTTTTGTGGACCCGGCCAAGGTTGATGTCATTACTAGTTTACCTCATCCCTCTTCTGTAAGGGAGGTCCGTTCTTTTTTGGGACATGCAGGATTCTATAGGCACTTCATCAAGAATTTCAGCAAGATTGCATTGCCGTTATCGCGCCTGCTACAAAAGGATGTAGACTTTGAGTTTGATAGTGCTTGTGTGGAAGCATTTGAGGAGTTGAGAATAGCTCTTACCACGGCACCAATTGTGAGGGGCCCTGACTGGACGCAGCCATTTGAAATCATTTGTGACGCGTCAAATCATGCCGTAGGTGCCACGCTTGCAAAGCGCGATGGTAAGCTCCCTTACATCATTGCTTATTCCTCAAAGACATTGGATGCGACGCAATCCAATTACACCACTATGGAAAAAGAGCTTCTAGCAATTGTTCATGCATTGGATAGATTTAGATTTTATTTGCTAGGCACCAAAATAGTGGTGTATACGGATCATGCAGCTTTAAAATATTTGTTGACAAAGAATAAGTCGAAACCTAGGCTCATACATTGGATCTTGCTCTTGCAAGAGTTTGACATTGCGATTAGGGATCGAAGTGAGTCACAAAATTTGGTTGCAGACCATCTGAGCCGCCTTGAAAATCTTAAGTAAGACCCATTTCCGATTGACGACTCATTCCCTTTGGATGGTTTGCATGCTATTTCGGATAGTTTTCCTTAGTTTGCACCTATGGCGAATTACTTGGTTGCCAATATCTTCCTTCCCAACTTTTCAAAGCATCAAAGAGACAAGTTGAGGAGTGATTCCAAGTACTACATTTGGGATGACTCTCACTTGTGGAAATGGAGAGTAGACCAAGTGATTCGTAGATGTGTCCCAGAATCTGAATTCCAACCTATTCTTGAATCTTGTCATTCATCCGAGTGTGGCGGCCACTTTGGCCCACAACGAACAGCTAAAAAACTTTTGGATTGCAGATTCTGGTGGCCGACATTGTTCAAGGATGCTAACCAATTTTGTGCGTCATGTCACCAATGTCAAAAGTCAGGAAATGCACCCCAAAAGGATGAAATGCCACGACAACCAATGTTGTTTTGTGAAGTCTTTGATGTGTGGGGCATAGACTTTACGGGGCCATTTCCTAACTCAAGTGGATATCTTTACATTCTGTTGGCGGTTGATTACGTATCAAAGTGGGTGGAAGCGATACCTACCCACCTTGATGACGCTAATACTGTGGTTTCTTTCATTGGAAATAATATTGTATACCGCTATGGGTCGCCACGAGCAATCGTGAGCGACCAAGGTACTTACTTTTACAACAGGAAGATAGAAGCACTACTCAAGCAATATGGGGTACTACACAAGGTTGCAACTGCTTACCACCCCCAAACTAATGGCCAAGCGGAGGTGTCCAACCGAGAGATAAAGCGGGTTTTAAAAAAAGTGGTGAATCCATAAAGGAAAGACTGGAGCTCTCAGTTGGGTGGTGCATTTTGGGCATATAGAACGGCCTACAAGACTTCGTTAGGGATGGGTCCCTTTCGGATTGTCTATGAGAAGGCGTGCCACCTCCCAGTTGAAATTGAACATAAGGCCTATTGGGCGGTTAAGCAATGCAACATGGATTTCACCAAGGCGGGTATAGCCAGGAAATTTCAACTAGAAGAACTCGAATGTCTTAGGATGGAGGCCTATGAGAATGTATGGATCTATAAAGAGAAGACTAAGGCATTTTATGATCATCATATCCGCAAGAAAGATTTCCAAGAGGGTGATGAAGTTCTTCTATATAACTCAAGACTCAGAATCATGCCCGGAAAGCTCCATTCAGGGTGGGATGGTCCCTTTAAAGTGAAGGAAGTGGTGCTCAGAAGACGCGCAAGAGAAGCTATAAAGAAGTGAAGAGGAATGATAGAGAGTATGCGATGCAACCTATCTATGTGAATGCAACTACATGCAAAATGTTTCTACCTACTTGGTTAAAAGTAAATAAGTTCTCCAAGACAAACATGAATCAAATTCCACTAATTCAAATTATATAATAAAAGACAAGTAAACTTGTAAGAAGACAGCTCATAAAAGCAAGGAACATAGAATTAAACACTGAACCCTCACTGGTAGTGTATATCACTCTAGTCTCTCTAGTGTATAGGGTACTTCACTCTAATCTTCTCTAATCATGCTTTCTAAGCTTTGTTCTTTATCTAACCAATCAACAAATATTTAGTATACCAATGCAAACATCATGAGGTCTTTTCAGGGTTGTAATGGGGCTGAGGTAAAGGTAAGGATATATATATATATATAAGGCTAAGTGAGCTAACAAAGTGAATCTTTGATTAGTCTAAGATCTCACCTAACATATACATACTTTATATAATTTAAAATGCTTTACCTAGCTACCCAAATTTTTCCACTTTTGTATTACATGCTCATGTATCAAACTTATTTTTGAATTTTGTCCCATGTGCATTGATTCTTTTTATTTTGCATTCGGGGTAATATATATATTTTTATTTTTTATTTTTTTGTATCCCCTTATTTAATTACTTAATAATAATTTTTTTTTGTCAATGCACATGGTAATTTAATTATTTTGATTTCATATGGGCATGCTTCCCAAATTTTCAAATAACTTATTCAATTTAATTTTCTTTTTTCCTATCATCCCATGTTCCCATAAAATTCCCCACACTTAAATTATACACAATATCTATCTTAAGCTAACCAAGGATTTAACTTGGGATTTTTAATTTGTTTTTCTGCTTAAGGCTAGTAATGTGGTTATAAAACAAAAGGGGATTAACAAGCTCAAGGTGGCTGACAAGGGTGACATAAAAGGGTAGGCTTTATTTGGGATAAGTGAGTTAATAATCAAATATGGCCTCAATCATATGCAAGCATGTAAATATACTAAACAATGGACATATAGACTGAAACAAAATAAAGATTACAATCATAGAGAAGAAAACACACAAGAATAAAATATTATGGTTAAATAATGTAACCATGCAATTAAGCTCAAAATCTCATAGGTTGTGTGTTCTTTGGCTCAAAAACTATGTTCCAAATACAACTTCCAAACAAGTTTAACACAAATTTTTCAATTTAAATTAGTGAAATACTATAAAAATTTCTTGAAAAAGAAAATATTACTTCAACCAAGTAGTAACTAAATGCATAAAATCAAACAAACATGCAATTAAATATGCAAATGCAGCAATGAACAAACAAAGAAAATAAAATATTGGTGTTGAAAAGAAGGTAACTAGCCCTTGGAAGTCGGTATCGACATCCCCACACTTAAAGATTGCACCGTCCTCGGTGCATGCTGAGTTGTGCAAGTGGATGGGGATTGTGGTTCCTCAGCTGATGCTCTTTTTGTTCCTTTCCTTACCGGTGGTTTGGGAGTAGCTTTCTCTCTACCCTTCTTGGTGGCCATCCTGAAAAGAGAAAAAGAAAGTAACTTTTAAAGCTAAGGGTTAGAGCAAGGAAGAGAATGGAAAAGGTGGTAATCAATGCATAGGAATGGATAATGATGTGAACACATGGTCATGACTACATGTGGTAAATCAACAATTGAAATATAAGAAGTGCATGTGAAGACAATCAAATGCCAGGTGTTTATTGGCATGCCAGCAAGGGCATAAGTAGTATAGATCAAGCATTCAATGTCTAAGTTAGATTACTAAGTCTTTCAAACTAACAACATATTTGTAATAACAATTATATTTAATTAATAAAATATAAAAAGAGTTTTGTGAAAAGCAAGCATTTAGAGTAGTAGAATAATAGAAAAGTAGTGCACAATGCCATACGGGCATTTTCATAAATACATAGCATGCATGGTAAATAAGGTATTGAAAGTATTAAATTGAACATGCAAGCAACCCTATTAAAATAATATATAATTGTCAAACAGTTCCTTTTAATAATCCACAAGCAAAATATGGAAAATAATGACCCAAATAAATTTCCAACACCAACATAAAAATGCATGAAAATAAAAAAAGAAAGGAGAAAGAAGGAAGAAGAAAGAAGGAAGAAGGAGGAAGGAAGAAATAAGAAAGGAAAAGAAAAAGTAGGATTTGGAGAAGAAAAAGATAAGATATTTTGGCAGATTAAGATAAGCTGTGAGCCGCTGGTGACGCGGACGCGTGGGGCACGCGTTCGCGCGGGTAGCACGTAAGTGAGGTGACGCGAGAGCATCGGTCACGCGGATGCGTGACATGGTTTGTGCTAGTGGCGCGAGGGCAGCCTCGCACAACTCTCTGATCGAAAATCATATTGCCACTTTTGAGGGTGACGCGGTCGCGTGGTTGACGCCATCGCGTGGATGGCTAAATTATGAAAACGGCGCGGACGCGTGGGGCACGCGTTTACGCGGCAGGGCTTGTGCGGCTAGTACAGGTTCAGCCCAGCTCCAGCGTAACTTTTGGCCATACACCCTTTTGACGTCGATTTACAGGACCACGCGGTCGCGTGGGTGACGCGGATGCGTGGGGAGGCTATTTCGTTAATGACGCGATCGCATCATCCACGCGGTCACGTGGATTAATTTGTGCCAAAGGCACGCCTCTAGCCACGCTCTCGTGTGACTCTCTGTAAAATCCTTTTTCTTCCTAAGGCACAGGGGACGCGGACGCGTCGGCGACGTTGTCGCGTCGCGTGCCCTTTTCTTCCTTTTTTTTATAATGCAATATGTAGAATACAATGTTTAATATGAATGCTATGCATGATTCCAGGTTTAATAAAAATTCAAAAATAGACTGAAATGGAAAAGGAACGATCATACCATGGTGGGTTGTCTCCCACCTAGCACTTTTAGTTAAAGTCCTTAAGTTGGACATTTGGCGAGCTCCTTGTCATGGCGGCTTGTGCTTGAACTCATCCTGAAACTTCCACCAATGTTTGGAATGCCAACAGCCTCCGGGGTCCCAAACAAGGCGCAGAAAGCCTTCAAGTAAGTTAAAGCAAGTGACAAGGCCCCAAGAGTGTTGATTGCCACAATGAATTTCGGGGTCCCAAACTTTGCTTTTGCACCCGTCTTCAAGTGAATCTTGAGGATTCCATCCGGGTGGCAAGCAATCTGAATCCTCAGAGGAGCTGTCAAATAACTTCCTAGAATCCTCAGGGGAGCTGCCAAATAACTTCCTAGACCCATTCAACTGAGCTCTACACCAACCTTTACGTTTAAACTTTGATCACACAACCATGTTGAACCTTGCTTGACAACTTCTACCACGGACCATCTCCCTCTTATGCTTAATGTCACAAAGAGCTCTAAGTTGACCATCCGTCTCCAGTAGCCCATATTCAAGTGGAATTAGAAAGCTAAGGGATATGAATTTTACCCACTTGAATGTTGTGAAGGATGATGGCAACTTAGGGGGAGGGGTTTCTAATGAACTTGCAAGCTCCACTCCTTTGTGTTCTTCTTTGACAACTTCTACCTCTTTGTAAGCTTCTTCAATTTCAACATCTTCCTCTTGGTAGCTCTCTTCCAATTCAATCTCTTCTTCATTGCTCACCAAGGGTATGGGAGGTTGTGCTTTTTCTTCTTGAATCTCCATCTCTTGATCAACCTCTTCAAAATCTTCAACCATGATATGCCTTGGAGGTTGTACACCCTCCGTAACAACAAATTCAAACTCCTTAGAAGAGGGTTCTGTGACTTGAGGTTCCCGTGGAGGTTTTACATCTCCTAAATCTTCAACCACTTCTTCCTCTGCAACTATTATGGCTTCCTCCACTTGTTCCAGTGCAAAGTCATGCTCCTTATTGTCCACTGGAGTCTCTAGTGTCTCCTTCATGCTACGTTCTTCATTAGATTCTCCACATGAAGCCATAGAGGTTTCTTGAGTGTCCAAACGTCTGGAAGGTAATTGATTTATTTCTTGCTCCAATTGATGAAGGGTTGCATGAAATTGATCTACTGTTTTCTTGAGCCGATCCCTTGACTCTTGTTCCATATCAATAGCATAATTGGGATCATCTTGCTCTTGGATTGATGGATGTGGATGTTCTTCCATGGATGGCGGTGATGGGATGGGTGGATCATTATGTGGTTGGGATGGAAGTGCATTAGAGCTTGAGGGTTGATTGTTGAAGGTATTTAGTGGTCCGATTTGGGTGACGAGAGCTTGTATAGTAGAGTTTAGATCGGTAAATGCTTTCTCCAAGGAGGTTTGGGGTGGATAAGAGGGTTCATTTGGCTCATACAGTGGTTGGTGTGGTGGGTAGGGGTTAGGGTCATATGGAGGTGAATGGTGGAAAGGGGCTTGTGAGTATGGTGGTTCAAAGTCATGTTGAGGATATCTATCATTTGGTATGCATTGCAGAATGGTCTTCGTCCATGATATCTTGGAAGGTGTTGTTGCCTAAAGGGTTGATCAGATCCTCTGGGCTCCATCCATCTTTGATTACTTAGACCTTGATGCATAGTCCTGTTATAGCTTCCATTCCTTTCAACAAAATTACAACTAAACTCAAAGCGAGAGGGGTGAGAATTCATAGTAGCAGGAGAAAATAGAAACAAAAACTAACAAAAAGAAAATATTTTGAAAAAGATAAGATAGGATTTTGAAAAAAATATAATTTTCGAAAAAAAATGATAAGATAAGATTTTGAAAAAGATAAGATAAGATTTGGAAAAAGATATGTTTTTTTTTTTAAAAGATTTGAAATTTGAAATTTGATTTTGAAATAAGATAAGATAAGATAAAAATTTTAAAATAAAAATTTGAAATTTTTTTAATAAAAATATTTACAATAACCAATAATAAGGCACACGTTTGCAATTCCCCAGCAACGGCGCCATTTTGACGTTAGGATTTTTGCTAGTAGAGAATTTTGTAAAAATATAGTCGCGTTGTGAGTATAGATTCTAAACTAACAGAAAATCCCTTCGTACAAATGTTTTGGTTGTCACAAGTAACAAAACCCAATAAATTTATAAACCGAAGTATTCAAACCTCGGGTCGTCTTCTCAAGGAATTGCAGGGAAGTATGATTTATTATTGGTTATGGAAAAACCATGTTTGGGTTTGAAAAAGGTTTTAAGCAAGAGAAATAGATTGCAAGAATTAATAAATTAATAACTAATAAAACTCTTGGCAAGGTATGAAAACTGGAAGTCCTATCCCAGTTATCCTTATCAATTGTGATGAGAATTGGATTCTTCTCCCACTAAGTTAACCTTTAACTATGAAGGTAAGTCAAGTGGATGGAATAAGTTTGGTTCCTCAGATCCTAGTCTTTCCTTAGGAAAGGCTAGAGTTAGTGGAACTCGAATTAATTCCTGAAGAATTCTGATTTTCGATCAACAATGAGTTTGATAACTCAAGAGTCACCAATTAATCAACCAGAGCCAAAAGGTAGAAAAATCTAAATTATTTATATCATAAATAAGAGAAACAAATCATAGATCTAAAAATACCTCAAATAATATTAATTAAGAAAATCATAACGTGAATGTCATTAAGCCAAATTGGCAACATATATAATTAAAAATAAGAGAAGTCAAAATAAAGGAATATTAAACCTGGAGCTCAGAAAAATTATAAGTTGAAATAATAATAAATCCTAAATCCTTTAAGAGGAATCCTAATCCTAAATCCTAAGAGAGAGGAGAGAGCCTTTCTCACTAAAAACTACATCTAAATTATGAAAAGTGAATTATGAATGCATAATTATGAATGGATGCATTCCCCCACTTTATAGCTTTTAATCTGTATTCTCTGGGCCAAAAACTGGGTCAAAAACATCCCAAAAATCACTGATTATGAAATCTGGTCCGTACAGGTCGCGGCAGAGTAACACGGAGGCGTCATCCACGCATTTGCGTGGAATGAGATTCGCAGATGCGATGCATCCGCGTGGAGCGCGCATTCGCGTCGCCTATCTGTACGGCCACTATGACAAATTATATATCAAATCGAAGCCCCGGACGTTAGCTTTCCAACGTAAGTAGAACCGCATCATTTGGACCTCTGTAGCTCAAGTTATGATCATTTTAGTGCGAGAGGGTCAGACTGACAGCTTTTCAGTTCCTTCAACTTCTTGTATTCCTTCCACTTTTGCATGCTTCATTTCCATCCTCTAAGCCATTCCTGCCCTGTAATCTCTGAAATCACTTAACACACATTTCAAGGCATCTAATGGTAATAAGAGAGGATTAAATAAAAGAAAATAAAAGCCAAAGAAGCATGTCTTCAATCATAGCACAGAATCAGGAAGAAAAATATAAAACATGCAAATCATATGAATAAGTGGGTAAAGAGTTGATAAAAACCACTCAATTGAGCACAAGATAAACCATAAAATAGTGGTTTATCACAACTTATATGATGTAAAAGATTGATAATTCTAATTATTGAACTTTAGAATTGGGTTTAAATATGATATTCACAAATAATATGTTCTCAAAGTGTCACCTCTATAATGTCTACACTTGCTTAGTGTTCTTGCTACATTTTATCTCCATAGGCATGAACTGGTCAATGCAAAACTATTGGCCTACTAAATTAGTAAGTATATTGGTATTATATTACTTAGGAAATCTATTTGCATACTTATCTTAATTTTTAAATAGACTATGATTAAGTGAAGTTATAAAATGAAGTGAGGGAATCTAATGTCACATTCACCATTAATGGATAATATGGCTAACACCTGTGTCACTGAAAACACAATGCACTTTTATATACTTTGCTACCATTTAAGTTTCTATATTTTTTTTTTGTTTCAGGAGTTGGGTTCACCTCAGTGTTACTAGGAAGAGTGTCAGGAGGAGTCTCAGGGATCCTCTTACTCAGTTGACCAACTTGTACCTCCAAGTTTCTAATGGAGGACCTTGTTTCATTAATGAAACTTTGAGTGGTCTTAGAGAGGTTGGAAACCATAGTGACTAAGTCAGAGAAGTTCTATTTAGAGGTTTTCATATTCCCTTGAGAAGATAGGAATGGTGGTCTGTTATTGAACCTATTCTGGTTCCTACCATCTTGATTGTTATTGAAACCTTGCCGAGATTTCTATTGATCCTTCCATGAAAGGTTAGGATGATTCCTCCAATAATGGTTGTAGGTGTTTTCATAGGGTTCACCCATGTAATTCACCTCTTCCATGGTGGGTTTATCAGGGTCATAAGCTTCTGTTTTAGAAGAAGCTTCCTGAGTGCTGCCAGCTGCAGCTTGCATCCCAGTCAGATGCTGAGAGATCATGTTGACTTGTTGGGTTAAGATCCTATTCTGAGCCAATATGACCAGAGTATCAACTTTATGAACTTCTTTCCTCTGAGAAATCCCATGGTTTACAGGATTCCTCTCAGAAGTGTACATGAATTGGTTGTTTGCAACCATCTCAATGAGTTCTTTAGCTTCTGCAGGTGTTTTCTTCAAGTTGAGTGATCCACCTGCAGAGCTGTCCAATGAAATTTTGGACAATTCAAATAGACCATCATAGAACACGCCTATGATAGACCATTCTGAGAGCATGCCAGGAAGACATCTCCTGATCAATTGCTTGTATCTTTCCTAAGCTTTATAGAGGGATTCACCTTCTCTTTGTCTGAAGGTTTGAACTTCCACTCTAATTTTACTCATCCTTTGAAGGGGAAAGAACTTAGGCAGAAAAGCATTAACCAGCTTTTTCTAGGATTCTAAGCTCTCTTTTGATTGGCCATCCAACCATAGCTTAGTTTTGTCTCTTGCAGCAAAGGGAAAGAGCATAAGCTTGTAGACTTTAGGATTAACTCCATTAGTCTTTATAGTATCACAGATCTGTAAGAACTTAGCTAAAAACTGATGTGGATCTTCCATTGGAAGTCCATAAAACTTATAGTTCTGCTGAAGAAAAGAGACTAACTGAGGCTTAAACTCAAATTGTTAGCTCCAATGGCAGGTACAGAGATACTTCTGCCATAAAAGTCAGAGGTAGGTATGGTGAAGTCACCAAGAACTTTTCTTGCTTTCTCTTGGGGTTCGGCCATGTCTCCTAGTTCTTGTTCAAAACTTTCTGAAAGGTCTCTTCCGGAGTGTTGTGCTTTAGCTTGTTGTAAACGCCTCCTTAGAGTTTTCTCAGGTTCAAGATTAGGAGTCAAGAGGGGTCTTTATCCCTATTTCTGGTCATAAACAAGAAAAGAATAAAGAGAGAAAAGAAGAAAGCTTTTTATGCTACTTGGACCAAAGAGCTTCGAGTGAGATGTGAAGAAGGAAGAAGAAGATAGAAAAGTGAAGATGGAAGTTGAGAGAAGGAGAGTAATTCGAATAAATAGAAATAAGAAGAGAAGAATTAAAATAGAAAAGATAAATAAGAATTAAAATATCTTTTTATTTTTATTTTATTTATTAATTAGTTTTCGAAAATAAGGTTAATTAATTTAAAAAGATTTAAAATTTAAATGTTAAATTTTCAAAAATAGAAAGAGGAGAGAGAAGAGGAGAGTTTTCGAAAATTAAGAGAGAGAAGAGTTAGTTAGGAAGTTATGAAAAAGAAGAGAGAAAAGAGAAGTAATTAATTAAGAAAATATTTCAATTTAAAATAAGATGAGAGATAATATAAGAAAAGATTTGAAATTAAAATTTGAAATTAGAAAAAGATAAGAAAAGTTAAGATGAAAAAGTTAAAAAGATTTGAAAAATATTTAATTTTAAAATGTGAGATTAGAAAAGATAAGATAAGAAACAAAAAAAGATTTGAAAAAGATTTTAAAAAGATAAGATTTGAAATTTGATTTTGAAAAAGATTAAATTTTGAAATTTGAATTTTGAAAAAAATAAGATTTTTGAAAATTGGTAACTAAGATAAGATAAGATAAAAATTTAAAATTTAAATTTTGAAATCTGAATTTTTAATTTATATTTTTGAAAATTAAGTTAAGAAAAAAATAGAAAAGATATTTTTTATTTTTTGAATTTAATAAAGAGAGAAAAACAAGTAAAAGACACAAAACTTAAAATTTTTAGATCTAGCAACCCTAATTTTCAAAAATTCTGGAGGGAAATACAAAGGGATACTAAACTTAAAAATTTTAAGATTAAAATACAAAAAAGACTCAAGAACACTTTGAAGACTAACAAGAACACAAAGAACAAGACTCAAGAACTTTAAAGAACACACGAACATAAAAGAACACCAAACTTAAAGATTTGACACAAGATTTAACCAAAGAAAAATTATTTTTGAAAAATTTTGAAAAGAAGATACCAAAAAATCAAAAATTGCTATAAGAACAAAGACAAAGACTCAAAGAAATGAAAATTTACCCAAGAACATGAACGAAAAGACTCAAACCAAGAACAAAGATTAAACAAAGAAAAGAAAAATATTTTTAAAAAGCTTTTCGATTTTTTTTTGAAAATTGAAGAAGAAAATAAAAATAAAAGACTCAAATAAAATAAAATAAAATAAATTATCTGATCTAGGGAGCCACACAATCCATCAGTTTGTCCAAACTCAACAATCCCCGGCAACAGCACCAAAAACTTCATGCACGAATCCCCACACTTTCGTATAGTTATACCAGCAAGTGCACTAGGTCGTCCAAGTAATACCTGAGTGAGTCAGGGTCGATCCCACGAGGATTGTGGTTTGAAGCAAGCTATGGTTATCTTGCAGGTCTTAGTCAGGCAGATCAGAAGGTTGTTTGAAGTTGTAAGAGGAATAATGTATAAATTAAAATTAGTAAAAGGAATATGGTTAGGGATTGGAGTTGCTTTGTCTTTCTGAATTAACTCTGGCATTACTGTCTTCTTTGCTTGTGAGCGATCTCTTCAATGGCAGGTTGTAAATGATTAACGCCTTTATTGAGAGGTCGTCAATACTCCTCCGGATCTGAACCCCAGGGTTAGTGTGGATGCATCTCTGCTTGAGTGTGAAGCATGTACAATCCATTCTCCTTAATGATCCTACTCAAAATGCCACAGACAAGGTTGGATCTTCTGGATTAGAGAATGCTGCATCTTTGGGTTCTAGCCTCTACCACAAAGACCCTAATCTCCTCGTAAATCGGCTGAACTGGTATTTCAAGAAGTCCCCAACGAAGTCGTAGATTAGCTGTCTCAGAGATGTATGATTCAAGCTGGCAGTTAGTGCTTTCCACTGAAGTATTCACACGAACCCCAGTAGACACAGGTGTTTGTCAGGAACGTTCGTCTTCGTATGATGAACAGAGTTGATTGTCACTGATCATCCTATTCACCATGTTGGAGTACGAATATACATCTTAGAATTAATCAAACATGGATCGATAAAGAAACAGTAATACTTTTATTAATTTATAGGACTCAGCAGGACTCCTCCCCTCAACCTAAGAGGTTTAGAAACTCATATTGAAGAGAAAATATAATGTAAAACTCGAATATGGTGTGTAGTATGCATTCTGTTCTAATGATTATGTAAAATACACTTTAAATACTAAACAGATGACTATTAAGGGTAAAACAGTCTATTTAGTGCTAAAATTCACTTCTGAGGCCCACTTAGTGAGTGTTTGGGCTGAGCTTTGATGAGATCCACATGCTATGAGGCTCCTAGGGCATTGATTGAGATATATGTGACCGGGTAAGATGCAGTGGTGTTATCCACTTGCTCCGGATATGAGTTGAGACTCTGAGTAAGATGTAGTAGTGTTATCCACTTGCTCCGGGTTAGTGATTGTGACGCATGGGTTGATGAAGGGATGATGAATGAGTTTTGAATGAGATATGATAAGAATGAGTATGATAATGAAAGGCGAGGATGAATGATGATGAATATGTCTATGGTTTCTCTCTAGTTGTAAGGGTGACATGGCACCTATTTTCTCTAATGTTGATAGGACACGTAATCCCTCTAATGGTGACAGGGCACTCTCCCTCTAATGGTCAGCCGATCTGCTGAGATATTTGTGCGAAACAGAGAAACAATGCTTGCGTTAGTTAGCAGACATGTCGGGTTGGCTGTATAACTGACAAATGAGCTCATTAGCCATAGGGCAGACATGCATCATGTGCATTTGTGTGATTTATTTGAGTATGCTTTGTTTTGGCTTGCCTAATTGTTTAACTATAATTAATTACTACTTGTCCTATCTGCAGTAACTGCTACCTATACTTATGTTTTCTTTGATTGTATTGTATGTGTTTGCAACCGCAAAATCCCTCATGCTGATGGTAGTTCTACCGGTGTTTTAGAGGTTTAGGGGAGACGAAAAGTGAAGAATTAGGTTAAAAATAGATTTTGGAACTTGAACACCTTAGGTAACTTACCAAAACAATGGTTTAAAATACTTCCTTAAGTTTAATTCTGAGTGTTGAAGTTCTAAGAATGTCTTTGCCTTTTCCGGGACCTTATACATTATGTACGTGGGCACCTTTATCATACTGAGAATCTCCAGTTCTCATTCCATACATATATTGAATGTAGGACGCGAGGCACCACACTGAGCATTCTGGAGACTCTTGGAAGCGACGAACTATCTTGGGATTCGATGTTTGTATTTTTTTTATGTTTATATATATAAATAGATTCTCCACCTTGTATTTTATATTTTGTCCCTCCTAGAGGTTAACTTGGAGAAACAGGAATTATGTTTATCTTTCGGTTTATTTTTGAGTACCACACTGAGCATTCTGGAGACTCTTGGAAGCGACGAACTATCTTGGGATTCGATGTTTGTATTTTGTTTATATTTATATATATAAATAGATTCTCCACCTTTTATTTTATATGTTGTCCCTCCTATATATATATTCTAACCGACTTTTGCTTCGCAGGTCGAGTTTAGATCTTGCTTATGTATCTATCTTTTGAAACTCTGTTTATATATTTGTCTCTATGATTTTCTGTATAAGCCTTCTATCCAATCGCCTTTCGAGTGTGAGGCGTTTTCAATCTAGTTTTGATCATCCTTTCTTCCAAGGCTCCTAGTTAAAATGTTCTTTATATATATCTATATATGTATTTTCCTTTTTAGAGGTCATAATACTTCACCACCTCTGATTTATGTCCTAGGCGTAAAGCTCTATGTGGTAGGGTGTTACGCAAGTCAGAATCCAAATTGAAAAAAAGAGCTGCCATTTTTATTTGTCCTGCTTTATGTGACCCCTACTTTAAGTTCGCTGAGTGGCATTAACGGAGAAAAATTGTCGGTAAAGATTTTTTTCAATAAAATCGCGTTACAAGTATAGTTCTAAACCGACAATTAAACCACAATCAACATTTAAATTATTTGTCACTTAAGCAAACCAATAAAAATAATCGAAGTATTCATACCCCGGTCATCTCTCAAAGAAATTGCAGAGAAGTGTACTTATTATTGGTTATTGGAAAACAATTTTGGGGTTTTCGAATTAAGAGACAAGAAAGTAAAATGGCAAGAAAATAAAGTAATAACTAAGAAAACTCTTAGCAAGAAAAGAGAATTAGAAGTCCTATCCTTGTTATGGTCGTCAATTGTGATGGTAAATGTAAATTGCCTTCACATAGTTAACCTCTAACCAATGAAGGAAAGTCAAGTGCATACAATCAACTTGAGTTCACAAGTCCTAGTCAACTCATAGGGAGAGACTAGATTTAGTGAAGTTCAAGCTAACTGACAATCTTCAATTACCAATCAACAAAAGAATTTTGATAACTCAAGAGTCTCTAATTAATCAATCCAAGTCAAGAACATAAAAATCTATTTTAAAATCCAACCAAGCATTTTATCAAACACTTGGAAGGCACAAAATAAAATCATAGAAAAGTAATAAGAAATAATAAAATCTAAGATTAACAAATGCAAGGAATCAATAACCAACAATTAAAGAAGAAGCAATAAACATGAAATACCTCAAATTGCACTAAAAGGGAATTGAATCTAACAAGAAGATTCATAAACCAAATTAGAAAAATAAAGAAATCAACAAGAGAAGATAAACTAAGATACTAGAACAATAAAAGGTAGAAGAAAACTAAACTAAAGCAAGATAAAATTCTGAAACTGAGAAGAAATAAGACTAAAAATCCTAAAACTTAGAGAGAGCCTCTCTCTTTAGAATTCTACATCTAAACCCTAACGTGTGAATGAATGAAAAGTGAATGAATTAATCTTTCAGCTCCACTCTGCAGCCTCTTGTCCAAGTTTTCGGGCCTGAAATTGGATCAAAAACAGCCCAGAAATCGCCCCCAGCATTTTCTCGTAACTGAGGCACGTGATGCTTGTCACGCGTACGCGTTGTTGAACTATGTGCAAGGTCATGCATAGGCGTCAGCCACGCGTTCGCGTCATTTGTCTGCTGCACCAGTCACGCATACGCGTGGCGTATGCGTCACCACCAGCTTATCAAATTTTCAATTTCTTATGTTTCTTCCACTTTTGCATGCTTCCTTTCCATCCTCTATACCATTCCAGCCCTATAAACCCTGAAAACACTTAACAAACATATCACGGCATCGAATGGTAATAAGAGATGATTAAAAATTAGTAATTTAAGGCTTAGGAAGCACGTTTTCAATCATAGCACAAAATTAGGAAAGAAACTTAAAAACATGCAAATTATATAAATAAGTGTAAGAATAGTTGATAAAATCTACTCAATTCAATACAAAATAAACTATAAAATAGTGGTTTATTAGGCACCAAGGGAAGTCTCCTCCAGCTACCTCAAAACAGAGCATACCTCGGCCGTCCTTATCCCATCTCGGGCTAAAACTTGAAGGTGGTTTTTTATAGAAGCATCGTCCATGCTAATGAAACTATGGGGAAGGACGTGCTTCTCACAAAAAGCCACAGTATCAAAGCCCTATTCATACACACTTCCTGACTCGGAAGTCTTATGTTTCTTAGACTTCAGCTCGAAAAAAGGGGGGCACGAGGGGAATTGTTTGGTTACCAAAGTCAGTAGGAGGAGTAGGATCAGGAAATGTCTTAACTGATGAAGAAGGATCTGAGTCCGACTTGGAAAGAAAGGGGAGGTCACCCGATTTACCGACCTCTTTCAGTTGAATAACTCGGGCAACAACAATCTTTTTGGCTTGACGGAGAGATTTTAGGGCATCTGACCCATTAGTCATCCTTGTTGCAAATCCAAACATCAAAATTGGATTACATAAACATACAAAATACCAATAAAAAAGTATTTACAAAATGCAAAGAAGTACTACCTAACTTGGTACGGACATAGCTCGATTACCCGGTCCCAACACTCCTGGAAAAGGGCAACTACGCATTCTTCTACCTCATCTAAGTCGTCAATATTGTACAACTATGGGGAACTCCTCCAAGTACAATCTAAAAAGGGCTTCATCCCTCTCATTAAGAAAGAAAGGTCAAACACCCTCAACAGATCGAATTTTAAAGAAATAATTTTTGAAATCATGAAAAGAATCATAAAAAATGGCAAGACCTTCCTTCCTTGAACAACTCGGAAGGAGATCCAGCCTTGTTTCTTAGAACTAAATGGTTTGGTAAGTTGGAAAAGATAAAAAAAGCTTTGGAGGATAAGGGAAGGTCGAGTTCTCGACAGATTAGCTGGTAAATTTTCAGAAAGCCCCAAGAGTTGGGATGGATCTAAGAAAGGTCAACTTTGCAAAGACCAAGAATTTCAGATTCAAAATCAGAAAAAAGAAGGTTCACCCCCAAGCTTGTAAAAAAGAACCCATACATGTATATGAAATGACGTTCCGACTTATCAAGATGGGAAAAATATATTCTCTCCTCAGAATCAGCAACTACCATCTAATATTTATTTTCATCTTTTCGATCTCTACACAACGTATGTTGTCTACAAAAGGTCTCAACATATTTATTATCAATAACAAGAACAACAGAAAGTATAGTAATATCTACTCAATTTAGGTCGGACAGGACTTTAGACGATATGTTGAGAATTACTGAACGAGACATAAAGCTATACCTACAATACAATAAAAGAAAATCATCACAACAAGTCGAAAATGCAGGCACAGCAACACAAGCATTTAGACAAGTCTATAAGAGGTTGGATCATCCCCAACAAGGTAAAAGAACTCCATAGTTCTTAAACCCTCTTGCAAACTAAGCAGGAAAATCACATTGCAAAAGAAGAAAATTGTGCTGTTTTTAAAAAGCAAAACAGCACCATTTTGGGACAACATAGAGCAAAATCCCACATTCAAACACACAAATTTGTAGCAACAAGGAACAATTTTTCAAAACTTAAGAGAAAGAATGCAGAATCACCAAACAACTATGAAGGAACATTGACACGAAACTATTGCCATTTTTTCACACAACCATCAAAATTGACAGTGCCAAAAACACATTATCCAACAAACATACAAGGATACAGAAAATAAAGCGAAAGAGGAAAGACCAACCTTGACTAAATGAGAAAATGACGGTACGCACATAGTGGCAAAACACACGAACATTCCAAGCAACTTCAAAGCACGAACAAAAAATTCTAAATAGAAATTCAAGATAGAAAAATCTTTAAAAAAATGGGGTACGAAGAACTTTGAGAGAGAATGAAAAACGAAAAGACTTAGAAGAAGAAGCAAAAAAGAAAAAAGAAAAAAGGGTTCAGTATTTATAAGACCTAAGGGGCAAAAAGGTAAGTTCACCCACCTTCATTTATGACGTGCACATTTACCAAAGTAATCGTAGAGAAACGTGTAAATGACGAAAAGACGCAATGCTTCAGGTTCATAAAAAACACGTCAAGTACTCGACTTAACCCCTAGAAAAGAGGTGCTCGACGTGATGAACCCACACCATAAAAGGTCAAGTCTAACCTACAAATGCTTAAGTCTGACCTAATGGAGTTCGGTGTCAAGCAGGGGGCACTGTTCATACCCTAATCCAAAAACACAGTTAAGCCCAAAATGAATAAAGCCCAATTAAGATATACCTACCTGACCTCATAGTGGTCGGACATGGTGACATGGGTCTAGCCCTACTTATCTAAATAAGTAACTGACTCCTAAGATATTTCCTAATAACTTAGAAGGGAGATCTCAACAACTCCCCTAACAAAAGGGAACGGTTATATATCATCAAAAGGTGAAACTACTCTAAAAGGTGGTTATTGAATCTACTATAAATACACTGACACCCTCAGATATATTCAGAACCCATTCTACTAAAAAACCTGCTTAAACCCTTGCTAACTTAAGTATCGGAATCCCTTACAGGTCCTACCCACCTCCCCACCTCTTCACGAGGAACTCAGACGGCGGCACATTCGCATCAACAGAAGTCGGATGCTACCTGAAAAGAAGTCTATACCTCACATTCAGGCCCAAAAAACAACCCAATTTCAGGTAACCCTTAGAATAGAAACCTAAATCGAATCCATTCAAGATCTGATTCACCAATTTTTCGGTCGAACCAATTAGTTCGGTCCAAATTTGATAAATATTTTAGGTGTTACGAAATGTGTATTAAGTTATCTGGAAGTCATTGTATTTTAAATATGAAGAAAAATTTAAAAATATATTAATTTCCAATTTTTTTAAATTCAAGACAAACAAATCTTTTCATCAAATTATTCTATTTTTTAAAAGTTACTTTATTTCTTTCCAAAATATATTAGAAATGAATTTATATTTTATTTAACAGAGATGGCTTGCCGTTATTTGGCATTAGAATTTGTAGTTTTGTACACACTTACTTAGACAACATAGTGTAAAAAAAAAATGGGGATGCACTAGTAAGTAATAACTATTATTGCCCATTGAAAACCTTTTTTATTTTTCTTTTAATGTGAGTGTTTATATGTATAAGCTCTTAAATTTTTGTTCATACAAAGTTTCTCTTTTGCCCTTCTAATATACAAGCACTTAATAACCCTTAAAAAATATCGTTTATTGTCTGTCCCTATTCCAGAAGATCAATTTCTTCCTCTATATATATATATATGCCTTGCCTCACAAAATGTAGAGTGCTTGAGAGTGATGCCATAGGTCAAGGAACCAACCTCGCATCAAAAACCATTGAATCATTGATAGTAGACAAAGGATTGAAGCTTTCGTGTTTCATAAACTATGAGTGCTAAGACAGGCTCTCAGTTTTTTTTTTTTTTTTTTCAGTAGGTAGCAGAAGAAATAAACTTCAAATTTAGTTTTATCTTAAAACAATAAAATATGTCTATTTAAATTTATTTACTTCATATTTTAAACTGACAAATAATATTTTATGTTAGAACAAATTACGGAGAATGCATCATGCAGGTGTGTTAAAAATATCATTATTGAGATATTACGTAAGAAAGGGACTACGACTCCTACTTTTCACGATTACTTACATTTAAGGCGATTTATGAATTAATGTATTAAACAACGAGATATGACGTGCGAAGTTTTCAGATATTTATTCCAAAAATAACATTTAACAATCCTGTTACATATTAAAATAAAAATAATATTATATAACTAATAAATATTATTATTTTTAATTAATATTTAATTAATAATAATTTGTATTTATATTTATACAAATTTTATATGCAATAAATATATAATTTATATTTATATTTATCAAAATTTTATATATACATATAAATTAATACAGTTTATATTTATATTTTTTAAAATTTATATACATAAATTAATAAAATTTATTTATTAAAAATAATTTAATATTTATACTAACTAAAAGAATTTTTCTTAAAATAATACAACTGCTCGAATAAAATTGTGAGGCTCATCAAGTTACAATATAAAGACGGGAAAAGATATGGTTTAGTAGGCAGAGAGTAGCGTGATATGCGATTGGAGTTTGGAGATTACTCACCTAAAGCTTAAAAATAAAATAAGAACCACAAATTGATTAAAAAATTAAAATAAAATAAAATTATGAAGCCCAAGGTTATTCCCGGTGCATGAGGTCACTGGTCAATAAAAAAATGGAAAAGTCTAGGGGCCAGCAATTTTATTGCATTTTGGCCAGCATGTAACCAGCAGATAAATGTGAGCCATTGGATGAAATCTCATACCAATCTCATACCATCAAATCATCATTGATGGCTAGTTGATGACTACCAATCACAAATATTGCTGGCCCCCTAGCATTACTCTAAAAAAATATCGAAAGGTTGGGACCAACCAAAATGAAGACGTGTATGGCCAGGATTGTATTATTTTGTCTAACTCAGTCCAATTTCGAGCAACCCGATGAGGCAAATCTACGGCCACTTTCTTCTCAACGGCTATTTTATAAAGACAAAATCTAACGGTTCTCAATGCTTTGGCGGTTGCCGCCCTACAGTTAGTATTTCCACGGTGCCAAAAAATAACATGTATGGTAACCGACCAAAATGGTTGTCGGTAATTTACGAGTAATCGCGACATTATTGTTTTTTTAATAGTAATTACAAATTAAATATTTGCAATCATGACGTTATATTATAGGTAATTCTATCTTCTCCTTTAAAAGGAAAACATATTGAATATTCTCATACATTGTTTAGATGAATTATGTCCTAATCAATAATAATTGAGTGATGTATTTGACAATATGAATATTTTTGTTGAGCGTCTCAGAATGAATTGTTTGTATATGAATAAATAATAATTTTACATATAATATAATAACTGAAGGAAGTATATACCAAATGTTGAGGGAAAAAAACCTACAAAGATAGCCGTTGAGGGCATTGATCTTCATCTTGCTTTATATATAAAAAGGTGTACGAGCATCGACCCTTTGCACGCTAACAAATTAATGAAGGGGAAGAAGACCCATCTCTTTTGAAAAGCAGGGTCACTTTGATCCATTATATTATAGTTCTAACTTATGATCCTTCTTCATCTTGTTACGTTTCATTGATAATTAAGTTAGTTAAAGTCTTGTTCTGCTGATCTGCTTATTTCATAAGATCACAATCAAGCTAATCTATTATATATCATCTTAGAGATTGTATCTTGTTCATTTCTTTAACTTCAATTACACCTTTGTTCATAATATTTGTATAAAATTTTCTTCACAGGCAGGCAGCTACTGAGCTGTTTTATTTTTTGTATTGCACTAATCAACAATCCACATATATATTTTCTTTGTTTAATTTAATGGAAGCTTTCTGCCAACAATCATCATCAATACTTTCTCCAAACAAGAACAAGCAGATGAGAATAATCAAAACCGCCAGCAGCAGCAACAAGAGAATCGGAGGAGGAAGAGTAGGTAATCACGTTACTCCTCTTGACAATACATATGCGTATGCTGCTGCAGCTGCTGGTCTCTTGAATCATCCGTCACGCGCCAACTCTTTAGTTCATTATCAACATCAACAACAACAACCACCGCTCCTTCCTCTGCCAAATGCTTCATCAATTCATAATCAACATCAACATCACCAGCCTTTGCTTTCTAGAAGCCAGAGCCTCATGATCTCATCTCCAATGAAATCCAACAAAGCATCAACGAAGAAGAGATCCTCCTCTGAACATGATAATAGTAGCCACCGCCGGGGACCCGACCCAAAGGACCTTCCCAAACATCTTCCTATCTCAAAAGTGTTTATGATGGGAGGGAATAGTAATAAGGGGAACATGGAAGACATGATTATGTCTCCGCCGCCGAGCAGCTTGCCGCTGCCAAAGTTTTCTCTGAGGACCAAACTCAGTTGCAACGCCGAAGCCGCCGGTGTTGACGACGGAGCAACAAACAATCTCCGCAGACTTCTACGCCTCCGATGAGGTTGTTCATTCCCGTTATCGTTTATGCTTCGTTTGAAGCGCGTTACGTTACTACTATCATTATGGTAGTCTAATGTTAAGATTATAATATAATTATATGTGTGAAAAAAGATCGGCGAGGGTAGATTGCCGATTGTAGAGACCGATGAATGTCTCTTGTTTTCATCTGGTTTTAACTTTTCCTTTTTCTTTTCTGTGGTGGGGTGGTGTTCGCTTTGCTGAATTTTGTGTGTACCACTATGGTTTTTTTGAATGGGGTGCACACATACAAGCGTCGTTGTTCAGTGTTTATGTATAAGCCACCATTTGTTGTGAATGAGAATAGTTATCATGACAAGATGAATTTATATCAGATTTATGGTGGAAAGGAAGACATCGCAAGTTCTTACCCACACCTAAAAAGAGAAAAAAATAAATAAAGAAGAAGAAAATACCGACCTACGAGTAAAAGCTAAAATGTTTCGCGGTGGCCAGGAGAATAGGAAGAAAACTAGGAGGTACTGTTAAAAGAGAGTTAAATTCATCTTATTGTACCATGCAGATAATTTTTTAGGTTAGCATATCTATGGAGAAAACCGAGGCAAAAATCATAGAAACGTGACTTAGAAAATCAGTGTTACGAGAGTTATGACTTCATTACCGTAGAAGAAAATTGAGGTGGTGAGAGAAATTTCCTAAAGCTCGTAATCAGCAACTAATACCACTTTTTGTGAATAATAATCTTGGCTAAAAGAGAACTTTCAGATTGTTTTACTGTCATCAGGCTAAAATCTAGTACAACATAATGTTTTCATATTTTGGGAATCAACAATATGAAAGAGTGAATAGAATCATTATGTATATGTTAAAAAAGAATAATACATAATCCGCTCCCTCGTTAGAGTGCCGTAGTTAAACTTCAAAAACCAAATACCGCACTCCGTGCTTTCAAATTTCTCAACAAGACAACTACCTAACAAAATTTATCTACAAGTTGTGTATTGAGATTCTCAGGCACCAAGACCACCAAACTTTCAGAATTCGAATCAAAACGGAACTGTGTAAGGCAATGCATATATTTCAACCTCTGGTACGTATTGAGCCCGAGGCCACAAAGATGTGCTTGAACACCTCATGGCACCAGAAATAGGTTTTACTCTTTTGGTATCAGACCTTCCATCCTTAAGTTCCGAACCAAACAGCCAGTCTTCATCAGAAGATAATCCATCAACAGTTAATGGAGGAGGAACCCAATTCTGAAATAGGGCATCATAAACAGATAGCACCGGCATATCTGATTTTGGAGCAGCTCCGTTGTGTGAACTCTGCAATTTTCCTTTCAGCGTAAAATAAGAATTTCCAGCACATGTATCTCTCTCTGCACTAGTGAAACATCTTACTTGATGATGGCTTTCATTGGCATTTTGAACAGAAGAATACACAGTTACAGCACTTCTGGAAGTAGAGCCAAATTGATCATCTTGTTTCTGTTCTTCAGGTTTTTTCAGTGCAAGTCTTAATTTTATGCCTGTTGCTGGTTTAACAAACAGTCAAACCAGTTAAACATTGGGGTCAGGACAATATGATTAATAAATATAAGCAACTTTATAGTTTTCTTACTCACCTCCATTTTGACTAGATGGTGATACACTCCTTTTCCTTTTGTTGCCGCTTTGGATACTGTCCGAGCTGCAAGGTTCTAACCAAGAGACGGGTTGGTCATGTTCCACGGTTATGTCACTCTTGTTCTGCTGTTCATTTTCGGAGTCATCTAGCTTTTGCACGCAGACCCCCTTACTTCTCTCTGTCGTGCTTTCCCCTGCTGCTTCAATGTGCTTCTGGTCTTTAGCATCACTGAAATTGGAGGTTTTTCCTTTCCTCTCTCTCCTTTCTTTCCTTTTTTCCTTCTTTTCCTTCTTTTCCCTTCTCCTTTCTTTCTTGAGATCTTTCTTGACCTTAGCATCCTCTCTCTGGATCTTTATATCACCAGAGTAATATTTTCAAATAGATGATATGAAAGACCAAAGAAGCTAACAAGCTAATACAAGCATGTTCACAGTTTGGCCAGCACAAGATTTATGCATCCACATTGTTTTGGAACAATAGCTACAAATGTTGGAACAACTATCCACCAATAGTATAGTACTTCACAAAGAAAGGGTTTAACTAAAATTGATTATAACCAATGTTAAAAGGCAATTTACCCCAAGAATAAACAATTTCCCATTACAAGAAACAAATTCACGTTATAAAAATCTTGAGGGTGACAAAGTATTCGATAATAACTACTAGTGCAAAAGTTTGAGACATCATTGCAGAGTGCAAACCATCTTATATGGTATCATATGCTTGTAAAACGTTTCTTAGCAAAAGGGATACAATGATCTGGAAAGCATGATATAAACTAACCCTGGTTTTAATAACAAGGCATAAAGAACTACCACAATATTAGATATTCAAACAACCATTTTTATATTGATTTAACTAGAACTAGAAAGAATTTGCACTTTCTTGAAAATATTTTTCAAAATGAGAAACCTGAACAACCATGCAGGGTAGAATCTGTGAATAATACTATCCTGGGCATTAATTTACACGGTCATAAAACGCTTATATTTTCAAGCTGAAAAAAACCCATAAGAATTCTTGTTGGATTAACAATTGCAAAGACCTAAAAGTCTAGAATCATTGCACATTAATATTTCAGAACCCGAAGTACCAATTTCAAACCCTAGACGAATTACCAGCAAAGCTCAAAGAACGTGAATTCTTCTGTTATCGGGTGAATCAAAAGGGTTCTCAAACAACTTTTAAACCTATGCTTATCAGGAATTAGCGCGGTTAAGTAATTCCTAGAAATAAACATGAACACAGAAAGATCCAGTTCATCAAGAATCCAACAAGTCATAACACGACAGGGTCTATGCAGAAACAGAGGCCTTGTGCCTATTCACATATTTCAGTTGAGCACAAACGGAAATACAAAACCGCTCAACGAACCTTAATTGATTCGATCAAGGCCTCGCTACATGACCCATTGCTCGTATACCCTGTAGGTCTGAAGGGAAAGCATCGCGACATCTTCGATTAAACGAAAAGTTTCCTCAAATCGCAAACAAAATCAACAGAGAAAGCAAGCGATTCTGATGGATCGACACCAAATAGTAGCAGCTAGTACGATTGGGAAAAGTTTACAAAAAATCGAAGATAAAACCAGAACTAGGGTTTCGCCAGATCTGAAATCCCAAATCTTAAAGCGACTAAATGGATGCGTAACATAATCGTGAGGCCAAGGGTTGTATTTATAGTGGCAGCATACGCGTAACGTAATGACCACGTCGACTTGCTGTTTGTTTCCTATTTTTATTATTTATTAATAGGCCCAGCCCAAATAGCTTATTGTCGCTCATACTGAAGCCCGAAGTAGTTTGGGCCTGGCCCTGTATCATTGTAATAAAAATTTGAAAACCCTAAACCCTGAAGAATCTGTACTGAGGATTTCTTGTGTAGCAAAATTCCAAGAATAGCGACCATGCGACGTGTCGTTAATCGAGCCATATTTCTAGGCAGAGCCTTAAGGAGCAACTCCACCGTCTACGGTGGCTTTACCGGTGGTTCCACTGTTTGCCAGGTGGCTCCCTACGACATGTGCTCGAGTTCCAACTCTAAGTGGCTGTCTCAGAATTTCGTTGATCGCTTGAGCCTCTCAAATCCCTACTTAGCTCACAGTGTTAGGTTCGGTTCTGCAGCTGCCACGTCTCTCGCTCAAGATGTGCAATCGAATGCTTCGCTTCGCTCAGAAGAGGGTTTCAAGTCCAAAGACGTGGTTCTGTTTCAGTATGAGGCCTGTCCTTTCTGCAACAAAGTTAAAGGTGAGTTCCATTTTCATCATCAATAACATCCTCTTTGATCTGCATGTATAATTATATTTTGTTTTAGTCCTTGTTCATTGAATTTGAAATTTCTTGTGTTTGTTTTGTTAGCGTTTCTGGACTACTATGATATTCCATATAAAGTGGTGGAAGTAAATCCAATGAACAAGAAGGAGATCAAATGGTCTGATTACAAGAAGGTGCCTATTTTGACAGTTGATGGTCAACAAATGGTTGATTCTTCAGGTTCATGCCATTCCTGTTTAGTACTTTCATTTGTTTGTGTGTGTAAGTGTATTCATAATTCATATGTTGTAACCAACATTGTGATTGTGAATTCCCAATTTTATGTATGGCAGAGATAATTGATAAGTTGGTGAAACGGATACGTCCCGATTATGATTTAGATGCAGCTGAAGAGAAGAAGTGGCGCGAGTATGTTTGTTATTTATCTAGTCTATTCTTTTGGTTTAGTTCTTGGTTTCTTACTACTGCCTCTACTTGTTTTCCATACCTCTATCGGGTATTGATTGCCCGGCTTTTAGCCTCTGATGCGTAACACTAACATTATATTCCGACTTGTTGTGTAGGTGGGTGGACAATCACTTGGTTCATGTATTGTCACCCAACATATATCGAACTGTTTCCGAGGCTCTTGAATCATTTGAGTATATCACCACTCAAGGTATGATTTCACTTCTAGACTCTGTTGCAGACGGGCACTCTTACGAATCTAGAAGATTATTAATATAGAAGCTTAAATTATGTTCTGTTGTAATGGTTTTAATTGTACTTTGTAGGGGCACAACAATCAAATGAACTAGTAGTTTATCTGTTTTATAATTATCACAATTTTTTACACTAATCTAAATTCAAAATATTGCAACACTTCCAAGCATATTTCATTTCCTTGAAATACTTCCATCAAACCTATTTCCTTTACTACGAACTTCAAATTGCATGGAAATTATATGAGATTGGATATTTTAGTAGATCTAAAAGTTCTTTACATTCAGTTATTATTCTATATTGACCTTGTAATGCACACAGTGGGATGGATATGCATGCAAATAAACCTCTGATTTATATGTAGGTAATTTCAGTTTATCTGAGAGGTTAGTGGCGAAGTATGGCGGTGCTGCTGCTATGTATTTTGTGTCAAAGAAATTAAAGAAGAAACATAATATCACTGATGAGCGAGCAGCACTGTATGGAGCTGCAGAACAATGGGTTGATGCTTTGAAGGGCCGAAAGTTTCTTGGTATGTCCAACCACTACGATTTATAAATGCTAAGAAAAATATTTGCTACTGCCAGACTTATAAGTACCTTTGTATTCTTGATTTTGGCAGGTGGAATGGATCCTAATTTAGCAGATCTTGCTGTCTTTGGTGTTCTACGACCCATCCGTCACCTCAAGTCAGGTAAAGATATGGTAGAGCACACACAGATTGGGAAATGGTACTCTGATATGGATCAGGCTGTAGGACAGTCTTGCAGAGTCAATTCAGATAGTTAAAGTATAGTGAGTCTCAACTTATAAATTGATATCAGACTGCTGTATGGAAATTGAAATAAGTTTGCAGCTACAAAAGTTTTGAACGGCATGCGAATTGCTCTAGCTGCCCCCTTTTGGTTGTAGTAATGATATATGATAACTGATAACAAGATGTTTCATCTGGTTTTGTGAAGACTGACGAGCACAATTATCTTACTACCTTAACTTGTGTGATTATACACTTATGCTGTAATGCAATCAATAAGAGGAGCTTCAGCAAGGTGTTTTGGGGTAATAATATTAGTTTATTCAATATTCCCTATATAATTGGTCAATTACTTCTTGACTTCAGTCAAGCAATGCTATTTTGTGTGAAAGCACAAGTAGCATACAAAGGTGGAACAATAAACAATCAATAGATTTAATTCTTTCTTAGAGCAGTTTTATACGTGGAGGTGGTTGGATCAGATGTCCTTTTATAATGGTTTTCAGTTCAATACTGCCATATTACTTTTAGGAAATAATTTTTGGCTTTGCTTTACCTTGTTCCTTTTATGTGATAAATAAATAGTTTTTTGGTTTTGTCATCATTTGATGTGCAGATGAATCATTCTGAAATTTGCAATTCGACCATTTGATGAGGATTCTTTATCCTCCGGGGTTCTTTCATTGTGTGTATGCATGTTTCTTTAATTCTTGAGTAAAGTAATAAATAAACCCTTTAAGATTTACACTTCGGATACATTTGTACTCAAAGAAAAAAAAAAGTACCAATAAAGTTTTCTAAGATAGCAAATGTGAACACATTACTTTCAAATTAGTCCTTATGATTAGGATAGAAGGTCTTATTTGAACAAATTTATCCACATTTGTTATTCTAGAGGATTTTCTTAGTACTTTTTTTCTTTAGAAACTAATCTGTCCGAAATTTAAATCTTCAAGGATTTATTTGTCACTCTACTCTTAATTCTTTCTTGTTCTTTTTCTTTTTCTGTTTTTGCTATGCTTTTACTGTGTTTAAAGGTGATTATATCTAACAACATAAATTGTTTAAAATATGGCTTATGAACGTCGAGGATAATTCTATTAGATTTTGGATTCAAATTTTAAAATTGATCCAAATAAAATGTTATTATGCAATTTTTTATTGTTAGATTTATATTTTAACTTGCATTTGTATTTATTATTTTAGGGTTAAATAAATTGTAACTTTATGTAAAATCTGTGCTTTTTTTAAGTCTCTATAATTCAAATTGCAAATTTTTAAGAGAATAAAGTAACTATAGCAACCCAAATAGAAACTTCAAATTCTTTTATGAATAAAAAACCGAAAAAAATTAGAAATTACATCAAAAAACATGTATTTTACAAAGTTTCATCTTTAGTTCTTTACATTAATTTTAAATTTGTAATTACATTTTTGTTATTCTAAAAATATTTAATTTTTCAGAATATATTGAGACATATTTGCAACTAGTTTGAAATGGATGAAAATATTTTTATAATTTATTGCTAAAAATAACTTAATTATAAATTTAAAACGAATATAAAAATTTAACAATCCTGCTAGGTAATCAACTAGGATATTAGTTAATTGGAACAACTTTTTATAATAAAAAAATAAAATTTTAAATTTTTAAAAAAATGAATTTTAAATAATTAGTATTAGTACCACCAAATTAGGATTAGCGAAATATAATTATTTTGTCAACGTGAAGCTCATCTCATCTCGTCTTTAATTCCACTACCGTTGTATCTTCTGCCACAACTCTTCAGTGCACGACGACTTATATCGAACAAAAAAACATCCCAAATTTAAGAAAAAGAAACATTCAAAGTTTAACAAAAAAAATCCCAAATTTAATAAAAGAAATATCCTACAATTAGTTTAATAAAAGAAACATCTGAATTTTAATAAAAGAAACATCCTACATTTATTTTATCAGAATATCCGTTTGCAATCAATGACATAGGAGTTTTTTGAAGGTCTGATCACGACACAAAACACGAGCGCACGCAGCGCTGCACGTCGCGGTGATGGTGTTCGTCTGCATGGAAGAATGGCGGCGCAAAGAAGCGCCTACATCGGCGACTTAGGGTGGACAGGACTCGCGGGCAAAGCTCAATGTAGAGGAACCATCTGTGCTGCAGAAGGCATTGCATGCAGATCGTGTGTCGCGGCAAAGAGGATCATCAGCATTGCACATATGACAACTGTGGTGGAGGACGTGACAGGGTCGACACCGTTTGTGGGGGCGGCGCGACAGCGTGAGTGGAGTGGAAGAGAAAAACAACACCATGAACAACATAAATGGGAGTGGAAGAAAAAGGAGGAGTGTGCAATTTTTTTTTTTTACAACGAATAACAATAAGAAATCAAATTAGAGTTAGATTTGAATAATGTTATGGAATTTTTTTTTTGTATTATTGGACCTTTTTATTATAGCCCACATTATAGGGCCGATATTTCGTATCCTAGTTAATTTTTTAGATTTTTTCAAAATTCAATTAGGATGTTTGAAATGTTGAACTTTGTTTTCTTAATATTGGATCAACGGTGGTGTTACCTACCAGAATGAGCTAGCATGCGTGATTAACAGCGTTATGAGAGCCGTCAGTTTTTATGATGAAAACGTCGACGCCGTTACGAAAAAAAATATTATTGACGTATTGAACAGAACGTCACTGACATTTTGCTCTGCATGGACGACACTTGGCAACTCCCTCTCTCTTTCCACACGTTAACCCAAAAGCCAACCCCCTCCTTTCTTCATTCTTTCTTCTTCACTCGAGTTTCCATCCCCATTTCTATTCTGTTTGAAGAACAAAAACGGCAACTAGTAATACATAAAGAAACATTAGTATTTTATACGTTTTATTAGTAGTTAGTTAGAATTAATCCTATTTTTTTAAATTAAATATTCTAAAAACAAACAGTACATAATTTTTTTAAATTAATTTTTTTCTCAAGTAGATAAATAAATTAATTGTTAGTGCTGTTAGGAGTAGTTTAAAAATATATTTTTTTGGTTGTAGTTATAACTTATAAGTTATAATAGTGGTATTAGTTGTTAGTGTTGATAAATTATCGTTAGTGTATAGTATTAATTGGATGTTACTATAATTAAATTTTACCTTTAGTTTAATTAATTTTTTTAAAAAACTGAAATTTTGTTAATTTTAGTTTCATTTTATATAATTTTCTTTTTTGAAAAATAACCCGTTTTAGCAATTTTAGTTTTTTTTTTTTGAAAAACAGACTTTTAAATAATTTTAGTTATATTTTAAATACTTTATTAAAAAAACATAATTATTTAGTAAATTTAGTTTTGCTTAAAATAATTTATTTCAAAACAGAATTATTTATTTAATTAGAAAATAATTTTTTAGCCTTAATTATTATTTAATGAGTATAGGTTATTTTTTGGGATTTTTTTTATATAAAATGTTAGATATTTTAGTTTTTATTAGTTTAAATTTTTAGTTAATTTATATGTGTAGTACGTTTAGTTTTTAATAATAAAACTAGGGCTGCACACGGATCAGATCGGATCGGATATAGCCTAAAACTCTATCCGATCCGCACTGCACTCATTGGATCGGATTGGATACGATATCTGCAATTTTTCAGGCCGAATCCGATCCGATCGGATCCGCAAGTATGCGGATCGGATCGGATCGGATATCGGGTATATCCGCATAATTCAAGAAAAAATGTTTTCAAATTCCATTTGGCTATTTTTACAAAAGAAAAATTATTTTTCATCCGTTTAAGTATATTTAATTCTAAAATATTATTAATAAAAGTACTTTTGAATAACAAAAAAAATAATAACACAAGATTTAAGTTTAATTATTTTAAGTCGAAGTACAATATAAAAAATAAAAAATAAGATATCATAAAATTCATAAAACAACACACTAAAATTCATATCACATTAGGGTTTATTTTCTTAAACTATGCTATTTATATGTGATGTGTGGATATGCGAATTTGCGGATTGGACTGCGGATATCACTGCCAAATCCGCAATCCGATCCTATTATAGTGCGGATCGGATCCGATCCGATCCGATGGCTCTGCGGATCGGATAACATCCGTAAAATTCGGATCGGATACGGATAATTACCACGAATATGCGGATATTATCCGATCCATGTGCAACCCTAAATAAAACTGAATTATTATTAATTATATATATATATATATATATATATATATATATATACACCGTTAGATTTTTTTATTTAAATTATTGATTGAAAAACAGAATTAGATTTTCACCTATGTTTACTAATTTTAGGCTTATTTTAAAATGATGGAAAAAAATTAGATTGGATATTAATACTTAGGATATGTGTTTAGTAAATAGATTAAAAGTTATTATTATTAATGTTTTCACTAAAAAGGAAAAAAGGAAAATATAAGTAACGGTCAGTCGGTTATATATTTTTTAATTGTAGAATTAAAGATAAAGATAAAAAAATGTAACATTACACGTGCTGACGAGCATATATCAGAATATCTTTAACATCCTGTATATGTAAGTACTTTTTGTATTTACTGTTGTGCTTAATAATTAATAATTCAATTAGTGATTATAAATTATTTAGATTTTTAGTAATTATTAATTATATTTGTTACTAAATCGAGTATTAATTTAGTAATAGTAATTATTGACTAGTTCTGGTTATTGACTGTTAGTTATTACTTTTGTTTCCAGGGTTCAAGAAATTTGCACGTGCGACACTTACACCAGATAGACTCATATGATGCAAGGGTAGAAGAACAACTAAGAGAGAGCGGATTCTATCATATATCTCAGATTGGGAGGATCTTGACTCACGGTCCAACTATAGACGCACTGGTTGAAAAGTGGGCGGCTTGAGACGCACACGTTTCATCTTCCACATAGCAAGTGCATGATTACATTGGAGGATGTCGCCATGATTTTTTGACTCCAAACTCATGACTTGCCAGTTACTGGATCAACTGACCACAGCACAAGTGGGTTAGAGAATGAGTGCATGACCCAATTTAGTAGTGCTCTTGGCCCGAACAACCACAAAGGAAGCAGAACCAAGCTAGCATGGTTCTGCACCCTAAAACGGCGTCAACATTTGACTGACCCAGCTAGTAGGAAAATTTATGTAAAATGTCACATAATGTGTCTATTTGGAATGATGTTATTTAGTGATAAGTCTGGAATCACTGTGCACTGGAAGTATTTGCCGTTGCTTCGTGAATTTTCTCATATTCATAAGTTTAATTGCGATTTAGCTTGCCTTGCACAAATGTATCGATCCTTATCTTGGGCATCTAAGTATGATTGCAAGGACATGGATGGTCCTCTGCCATTGTTCCTTGTATGGTCATGGATGCGAATGCTGTCAATAGGACCACGATGGATACAAGCTTTCCACTCGCTTGCAAGTATAATTTAGATAAGATGTGGATTTAGTGATTTTTGCTGTAGTAACTGATATTACGAATAAGTTATGATTTAATTTGATGACATTGTTGTTGATGGTTGAAATGATTTGTGAATTGAGGGAACCCTTAAGGGTGGTTAAGTCTACTTTTAAGGGAGGTTATGTCCGAATTTTTATAAAAATATGGGTTGTTGCAATAATGTCAGGTGGAATAATTATCAATCAGCTATCGAACAGTATAAAAATTGGACAACTGCGGATGTCAGGAGAAGGTTGGACGATCTTTCTCCAGACGGGGTACGCGTTTCCTCATTTATACTTTTCTTATACTAAATTAAATTGATGATTGCGCATTTATAACCTTGAGATTTGATATGATTTTATAGTCTGTGTGGGACACATACAGTCCCAACCGGATTGTGCCGCATGTTATTCCATTGGAGATCAACGATGGTGCAGATCTCTGGAGTGCGACTGTGTCTTTAATATGCTTTGAGATTGTGGAGCGGCATCCCACTGATAGGGTCAGAAGACAGTTTGGCTTTCATCAAGTCCTGCCAGTTGAACCTATGAAACTCGTCACGTCCCATAACATAGTGCTAACGGGTCCAAAAAACAAGAACTAGACGTGGAACACGAAGAATGGATCTTACAATGGTTAAACAGTCCTGCATCCATATTGATCGGTGCACATGTCGACCTCTACCAATCATCTGACCAGTACATGAAATGGTATGTTCATAATTTTGGTGATCACCTGCGTCTCTCCGAGCATGCCAATGAAGACCAACAACCACAGCAAGAGCAATCACATCAACAAGAGCAACTACCTCCGCAACAACACCCACATTAGCAAGAACAACAACCATATTCACAACCATATGCATACCCACCGTATACATGCCTACCACATCCACAACCATATGCATATCCACAACATTTCATACCCACCATATGCACAAGAATATCCACAGCCTTTGTCTCAGCCTGTTATATCATATCTACCATACTCGCAGGAATATGCACAACCTTCCACTCAGCCTACCATACAGCCATACACATAGCCCTCTACCATGCATGAGGAATACATACCGAGTTAGGTACCGCACTTTTTGTTGACACAAATACTAGGGACATCGACATAGAATGAGGATCAATATAGGCACATTATTGATTGGGTTCAGGGTCTTGAGTCATCTCAGTGGGTAAATAATTTATTCTCTACCCAGGACATTGTACAGGTGCCGGTGCCTGAAGTTATTCCTGGTCGATTATCTTTGGATAGGAATCGTCCACCACGGTCATATTCTGAGCACTCTATGTAGAGAACCTCTGTTGATTCTGGTAGGAGTGTCCATAGGGGGATTGGATGTCGCCAGTCTCCAACACGAATTTTTATGCCTGAGGAGGATGAAGAGGAGACTGACGATGTGGTTGACGAGACTTATGCCGGTGAGCATGAGGTCGATCAGCTTCCTTTATGTCCTGATTCGGTTGATGAGGTTGATACAGGTGATGACATGGCTGATGAAGCTGGTGCAAATAATTTGATTTTATGCATTGAATGGGATTGGTATTTAGGTTGATGAGACATTATTTACTGATATAGTAATAGTATTGTGTTAAATTGTTTATGGTTGTTGATTTAGGATTGCTATTCACCCTATTATTTATTGATTAGGGTTGGTATTTATACTATTGATCATGTGTATTGACCAGTGCTAATTTTGTTTAACATTCAGGTGCTCAGGATAAGGGTTATGATCTCAAGATTGACCCGGCTCACAAAAGTGCCTTTAGATGGAGCCCGTCAACCATCAAGAAGAGGGTCAAGAAAGGCTGTTCGAAAATGGCACGAGGCATGAAGAAAACTTTCTCTAAATGAACCATTTGTTGTGTGAATGTAAATTTATATGTATTTGAGTGAGACTTGTTTGATGATAATGCACACTTTTGTAAGCTTGTTGAGAAAAGATTAATGACTTATTGAGATTTAGAGAACCTTTAAGGGTGGTTAAGTCCATTTTTAGGAGAGGTTATGTTCAAATTTTTTTTAAAATGTAAGAGTTTAACGAAATTGAAATGTGTGAAATGTGCCTTGAAAGAACCAAACTTCAACTGAATATCACCCTAAATCTATTAAATGGACACCACTAAAAAAAAGATTACATAAGAGTAAGTGAGTTAAATGAATACAACTGAATACAAGAATAAATGAGATAAATGGACACAACTAATAAAAATAAGCCAAGCTGACAACTATTCATTCAGAGCCGAGCCACTAGCACTAGCTCCCCTACGGTGCGGACATCTACTTCGGCTGTGACCCTCACCACCACAAAGCCTATAACGCCTAGGACCACGCAAATCATGCACATCCATCTCATTCAAGAAGCGTGTTTTTTTAGGACGACCTTTGGCCACTCACTTGAGGTGAGGATTAGGAATTAGTCGTGGTCCTTGATACACAGGCCATGTTGTTGGCTTTTCCAGTGGCCTGAATCGGGTTCTGTACACCTTTCGGATCTCTCCCATGGTATATACCTCATGCACATACTTCTTCCAATCTAGGCGCTAGTTTGCACAATAGGCAAATACATGGCGACAAAGAATTCAATCGACCTGAAACTCACCACAATCACAATGTCGAAGACGCAGATTTACTGCAAACTCTAAACCGCTGGACATCTCATGCACTTCAAAAACTTTGTTCTGCCTGTCAAATAAATTAACTTGGATAATTCCTTATGCCCTTTGATTAGACTGGATTTTCTCAGTTGCATAGTCAAAGAATAGATGACCTGCACTTATACGAGCCTCAGCGTCGGCCCTCTTCCTTGTGAACAAGGCATTAAGCTTGTAAAAAGTTACCTTGACAAGGGCTGTCACGGAAAGATTGCGTGCTCCTTTCAAAACTCTGTTGATGCACTCCACTAGGTTAGTGGTCATATATTCCCAGCGATGTCCTTCATTGTACGCCAAGGCTTATTACAACCGAGGAATATTGTCGAGCCACTGCTTGTAAGTCACACCCGGCTCACAATATCTCTAGTAACGCATGTTGAACTCGTGCATTGTTTTAAAATAGGCTGCCACAAGAGAACAACGCAATCTAGATAATACAATCAGTTTGTTGTTAACTATTCACCATCGTCCATAAAATGCTAAAAAGTTAATGATTTATTTACATATGTTGACATTTGACAATTAGCTTCTGCATATGTTGCACTTTGAACCTTCTCAAGAAGTTAGAAGCTATGTGTTTGATGTAAAACATGTGAATAGCCCTCGGGTTTTTGCCATGCTCCATCACTATGACTTACAGCTGAAATAATGGACTCGTGTCGATCAGAGATAAGACCAACACCATCCCGATTAACTACATGCGTTCGTAGATGGCTAAGAAAAAAGTGTCAAGCATCGGCTGTCTCACCCTTGACTATGGCAAATGCAAGAGGCACGATATTTCCATTTCCATCTTATGATACTGCAACTAAGAGAGTCCCTTTATATTTTCCATACAAGTGTGTGACGTCTACCTGTACCAGCGGCTTGCAGCTTTTGAATGCTTTAATACAAGGATAGAAAGCCCAAAAGGCTTGTGTCAAAATCCTGAGATCTTCAACCACCTCATCTCCTATGTAAGCATATACAGTTTTGTACTCAACAGCTACTGATGGTTCTTTTGCAACCATTGCTTCAAACCATATCAGCAAAGCTTCATAAGAAGCTTCCCACCACCAAATCTTTTCTCAATTACTTTTTGCTTGGCCAACCATACTTTGCGATAACTTATCGTATAGTTGAACTTCAACTGCACTTCAGCAATTACAGATTTCACCTTTATGGATGGTAGATCTGATGCACGTGTGACTACCGTTATACCTCTTTATCACCCAACAATACTGTCTTTTTATAAGACTAACTCTGATAAGCCAATCACAACTTGTTTCATATTGTATGTGTTTAGCATAGAATGTCATCGATTCTGATTCATACACCCTATAATGGACGCCCTTCTGAATAGTACACTCTGTAACTACTGCAATAACAGTCTCTCTAGAGTTAAACTCCATTTCAACGATGAATTTACTGTCTGCGACAACAACAGGCACTGCACAAATGATAAAACAAAATAACAACAACAACAACAACAACAACAACAATAATAATAATAATAATATTTTTTATAGTCACCATTGCATAACAAGACTAATAATAATATATATAATAATTAGTAATAATACTAATAACGTAACAATTCAAATAATCTTAACAACAACAACAACAACAATAATAATAATAATAATTTCTATAACCATCATTGCCAAGACTAATAATAATATATATAATAGTTAGTAATAATAATAATAACGTAACAATGTTAATAATAATTCAATTAGTCCTAATAATAATAATAATAATAATAATAATAATAATAATAATAATAATAATAATATATAAATTTACCTGTATCGATATATTCAGAAAATTCTGGTACATACATAGTATCAAGATTTAAAGCATGCATAAATGATAGCTCTCTAGATAGATGTTGATCTATCATTGCGTTAGCAATATCTATCACATCTCATTCAATTGATATATCATTTTCATCTACATCTTTAGCTAGACCAACAACTTGATAATTACTTTCAAACTCTTCATCACTTTCGGTATTATAACCCATTCACTCTGTATTGGGTTCTGAAAAATCATCTTCAATTTCTTCGAACTCAACGTATAACTCGATAAGTGAGGTTCGTACTCTAGTTTGATGGTATGTTGAAAACATTCCTTGTATCCCAACTTCATCAACCATATGCATTATTTAAAATTGAACGAAACCACTAAATACTAATACAGCCTGCTTGCACAAAATATTTATCACTTTTTTCAGGCCTTGATGATTTACACTCTGACAAAGTACACTTTTAAGTCCTTCATATGTTATTGAAAGAGGAACAACAATAACATATGGATTCTCACACAAAAAACTCACACCCTCATGTGTATCATATAAAATCTGACCATTGAAATATATTCTTAAACTAACATAACTCTCCATTTTATATACTTACTACATTTACCTACAACTTTTTTTTTGAAAGAAAGAGCTCAACACTCAAAGTAGAGCGTACAATGTCACAAGCTGAGATAAAGTAGCAGACTAACCAACTCCTATGTCATCTCTGGCATAGCCATCAACAACATGAGCTAGTTACCACACCATTCCGTAGCACAAAGAAACGTTTGAGTCGCACATTCTGCAATGCCTGCTGTCTTGTTCTGGAAGATTACGTCATTCTGCCGTAGCCAAACGTTCCATATAACTAAGAAGAACCCAGCTAACCAGTACTTGCGTACCTCCTTTCTCATAGGCATGGATCTCCAACTGTCAAAGTGATCTTTCAAAGTGCCGGGAGCTGTCCACACTTGACCGAATTTCGTGATCCATACACACCACACTTGCCAAGAGAACTCACAAGCAACCAACAGGTGATGAACACTTTCAACTGCCTTTTTACACAACAGGCACAAATTGTCATTTGGTTCCAGAATTCCCAACCTACTGAGCCGTTCCTTTGTGTTAACCCGGCCAATAAGAGCAAACCAAGTGAACAACTCAACTCTAGATGGGGCTAATCCTCTCCAAATTTCATTTATGAACCTGTAGCTTAGAATCTCCTCGTCCAGAGTCGCTTCTTGCAAAACCTACATAAATGAGTTAGTAGTATAAACACCTTCTTTTCCAAACTTCCACACCACTCTATCTTGCACTTCTGCTATCAGTCTAACAGATTGCAAGACATGGAGCAACTGATCCAAGGTTTCTGTTTCCCACTGGCGGAGCTCCCGCCTCCACTGAAAATGCCAGACCCACTCTATCCCATCCCAAAACCCACAATCCCCAATTGGTGATCCTTTTGTCTTGAAATCGAGAAGAGTCTCGGATAAGAGTCTTTCAACTTTCCTATTTGGAGCCACGTATCCTTCCAAAATCTGGTATTCCTTCCTTCCCCTACCTCAATAGCAAGGCCATCAATCATGTTCTGCCTGACTCGTTGGTCTTTTATCTGTAGTTGACATATGTCTCTCCATGACCACCTCTCACTGGTAGAGTATGAGTAGACAGCAGCTGGTTTGGGGTCAATCTATTGCAAGAACACACAATCTTCTTCTACAAGGGACAGTCTTCCTTTGCGAACCGCTACCACCATTTAAACAACAAAGCAGTATTACGAACCACAACATCACCCACTCCCAGCCCTCCTAATTTCTTTGGTGCCTGAATCATCTCCCACTTCACAAGAGCCATTCCAGGTCGTCCATCCTCCTTCCCCCCAAAAAAACCTCCTCTGTAGAGAAATGATTCTTCGTGCAACCGTATTCGGCATCTTATACAGACTCAGGTAATAAACTGGGAGACTGTTTATGACTGACTTTATGAGTACCAGCTTCCCAACCTTGCTTAGGACCTTCGCTTTCTATAAGCTGAACTTCTCTTCCACCTTATCTATTACTGGCTTCCAGGTTTTAACTAGCCGCGGATTTGCTCCTAGGCTAATACCAAGATACCGCACCGGTAGAGTTGCCTCTTGGAAGCCAAGCAACTGACACATCCGACTAGTCCACTCCCGACTGCAATTCACTGGTATCAAACTAGACTTCTCAAAGTTAATGCTCAATCCCGACATGATCTCAAAGCACCTCAGTAGTCTCTTATAGTTTTTCACTATCCCCTCCTCGGGGGGGGGGGGGCAGAATAATATTGTGTCATCCGCAAATTGTAAGTGTGATAACTCAATATCATCCATACCAACCAACAGTGGGGATATTCTACCGTTCCTCACTGCCTTGCCTATCATTCTGTTGAACACATCCACCACCAAGACAAACAAAAACAGCGATAACGGGTCGCCTTGCCGAAGTCCTCTCTCCATTTTGAAGGCTTTTGAAGGGGATCCGTTAAACAGAATAAAGATTGATGCCGACCTTATACACTTCTTCACCCATGTCCTCTATGTGCTGCCAAAGCCCATCTTCTCAAACACAGTATCAATAAAGCACCATTTAACTCTATCATAGGCTTTGTGGAAATCCAGTTTGATAATCGTTGATGCCTTCCTTTTTAGTTTTAGCCAATTCACAGTTTCGCATGCAATTAATGCTCCATCATATATCTTCCTTCCTTTCACAAAAGCACTCTAGGATTCACCAACTAAACCTGGTATGACACTCTTCATTCTTCGTGTCAACAATTTAGAGATCACTTTATAAACACAACCAACCATGCTGATTGGTCTTAGGTTTTTTTATCTCTTTTGCCCCAACAAATTTCGGTGCCAACGCTACCCATGTAACATTGGAGTCTGCTGGTAGTCTTGCATGCTCAAGGAAGCTCATCATAGCTGTAGTGAATTCCGATCTAATCTCCCCCAACACTTTTTTATAAAATTCATGTTGTATCCATCATTCCCTAGTGCTTTTGAAGATTCACAGTCCCATACTGCCTCTTTCACTTCCTCAACTGATGGCATCACCTCTAAGGCTTCAGCTTCCTCCCTCTCCAGTCGGTTTACTAATCCATCCCTAAAGCTCACCGTTGGGGAGGCTTCCTGGTGGTACAGCCGTTTATAAAAATCTCGAATGGCCACCTTAATTCTTGCTTGATTCTTTATTAGTCTCCCCTTAATCACCAATGACTCTATCCTGTTGCTCCTTCTTCTTGCCGAAGCGATATTGTGAAAGTATTTAGTATTCCTATCCATCTCTTCAGCATGCTGGGCCCTCGACATTTGCTTCCAATGGACATCCTGTCTTACATACCACTTCTCACAGTATCTCACTAACGTCATTCTCCTTGGCTCCATTGTACCATCATACAAACCACTACTCACCATATCATCCACCTTCTTGATCTCTTTTTCAAACTTCCTTATCTTCTCAGCTATATTCCCAAAATGCTGCTTATGCCATCTCTGAATTGGAGCTGTCAGCCCTTTCATCTTGTCTAGGAATTGTACATCACCTAATTCCCTCCACTCGTCCTTCACCATTCTTAGAAAGTCTTCATGCGTGAACCACAAGTCCAGGCTCCGAAAAGGTCTTGGGCCGTCAAACTTTTTACTCTCTTCCATAATCAATGGGCAGTGATATGATAAACCTCTTGGACCTCCCGTCAGTTGTGTCCCCGGATACCTCTCTAGCCACCCCAAGGTAACAAGGGTCCTATCAATTCTACTGTACGAACTCCCCCTAAACCATGTATATCTCTGATCATTTAACAGCAAGTCAACCAGCTCCATATCATTTATCCATGCTCTAAAATCCTCCGCCGATGCTGATAAGGAAGTCGCGTCTTTTCTTTCTTCTAAGTGTATAATTTCATTAAAATCACCCAGAAAACAGAATGGTACCTGGCACAACCCTACAATATAGCTCAACTCTTCTCATAGTACTGTCTTCTCAGATCTCACATGTGGTCCATACACTAGACAAACAGCACACCAAAAATTATCTTTTATCACAACCCCTTTTACACATAACCATCTATGTCCCTTGTAACAATTAGTTAGATTGAATACTGTTTCATCCCATATTAACAATAATCCTACAGACGCCCCAGCCAAACTTACATACTCCCAACTAGCTCCATCTCTACCCCAAAGACTCATAACATCAAACTTAGTCACCAACTCCTTTTTGTCTCTACCAACCCCAACATTTTCAATCTAAACTTATTTGTAAAATTCTTTAACATACTAAATTTTCCAGCACCATCCAATCTCCTAATATTCTAGGAACTTATAATCATTTAACATTATTAGAACACACCTGGTTGTGAGATTTTGGCCGACTTCTCCGTATTTTTTCCTTTTTCTTTGCCTGCCTCCGCTTCAGGGCCATTGTCTCATTTTGCTCCTGTAGAATTGCCATGATATCCTCCTCGTCACTACACTAAGCACCGAAATCTACAGCTAATTTCCAAGCTTCTTTATTCTCAGCCATCTCTTCTTCCCAGCTCCGCCTTCGTTCCTCACTGCGGGGTTCATTTTCCTCCTCCAATTCAGCCTCAGCTTTTGATCCTTCTTCTGTACGACTCTCATATGCCTCCTCTTGGCCTCTGTCATGATCCCCTGTTCGTCCCTTCATCGATCCATTCCTTTCATGCATTCTCCATCCTGTCCTAAACTGGCGTTGCCCATCGTTGTTCGGTGTATAGCGGTTGTTGTCAGCGGCGTCCCCCTCTCCATAATCTGCACCCACTGTAGCTGTCCCAAGCTCCATCTCCGCAGTTTGCGCCCCCTCATCCGCCTTGTTGAGGGTTGTTTCCCTTCTCCGATAGGAAGGTCCAGTTCCTCGAGTCATTGCGCCAGCGCCCCCGGTCTTCACTCTGACAGAACCGTCCACCATCGCCTCCCGTGTTGCCTCCTCAGACACGAGAACCAGTCCGCCCTTATCCTTTGAATTGTTCAGCTTCTCAACTTCTGGGCCACCAACCCGGTCAGACCCATCACGCATATTATCGTCAGATGAGTGCCGCCCCCCAGTCGAGATGCTTCAGCCGTCGCTTCCTTGCAGTCTTGAGCACTGCCTTCCCTACCAACCCGCATTGCATCCCCTGCCCTGCTCTTTCGTGAGGACTCCCCCCGTGAACCGTGCGCAGCCCCAGCCTGATGTCCTTGATGGGTCGTGGACACGGGCTCAAGCCCAACCTGGCTGGAAAGCCAACTTGGCCCACCTTTCTTAAGGCCTGTACCAGTCCCTCTAGGCTGGAGCTCCTGATCATCCATATTGGGCTTTGTTGCTCCCAGCCTATAATTCTTGCTTGTAACCTCCTTATGCGTGTAACCATGATGCTCCCCATCCTTGTTGGGCTTTGTTACTCTCAGCCCATTATGCTTACTTGTAACTTCATTAAGCTTGTACCCATGATTCTCCCCAAACACATGTTACCGTTTTGTTCGAGTCTATCTCCTCATTCATCTCTAAAGATCCTTGAGAATCCTCGTTCCCATTGAATGCTGGACAATTAGCCACCCTATAATGTGAATTCACATTCTGATGATTCCATTCATTCAGATCCACAAATGAATTGACAAAATTATCCTTATCATATTCATTGTTCCTGTAGCTCACCAGCATAATATCGGCCGCCTGATCCCGAGCGACAACCCGCCTTCTGCCGCCATGAATCATCCCTTTACCAGTTCCTTCATGTTCCGTTACTTCAGCATGTAAAGTTTTTCTGTCTTCTGACTCCTTGTATCGCTCCCGATTACACTCCTCGCGATATACCTCTCCTCCCACTTCTCTTACGAGGACGTCAAATCCGCTTGTGCCTATTATAATGTGAATCCACTCGTTAATCATATCAAAGATACACGTATCAATTAGAACTTGACCCATGCTGAAGGAATTACATGACTCCGTTAATTTATCAAGCTTAACCACCTCACCCCATTGCTCCCCTATCCTGCGAAAGGAGTCTACTCACCATGCATGCAAGAGAACTCCATAGCATTCCAACCAAACTCTTCTTGACTCACTATTCTCTGTCTCATCCCATTTCCATACCATATGAAACAGCCTTAATAAATCATTCATTTGAAAGGTGTACGCTTTTTCCGCACTCAGCACAGTGTCAAAAGTTATCATAGCTTTATAGGCTCCCAGCTCCCTTACTTGTGTTAAATTTGGCCATTCCTTATGAACTATTTCCTGTAGGCGTTGAAATTGATAGCCTTCTTCGTGCTTCTGATGATACTTCTTTGCAACCAGACAACATTCGCATCAGATATCGGCACCTCTACTTTCTTCAGCCGTCTGTTGTTTTGTGGATCCTTGTGTAGTGCACCATTCGGCTCCATCGTCTCTCTCTCTACAATTGTTTTTACACTTGCATTCGTCGGATCTCTTCTTCCTATGCCCTGCCTTGCAGTTTCAGTCACTTCGTTGGCGTTCTTATTCTTGCCATTCCTATTTTACATTACACCTCCCCTTCTATATTTCGCTTCTCCTACAAACAGCATTCTGCCTCTTAGGACCCACCTGTTCATGTCCGCAACAGCCTTTAGTGCTCCTCCTTTCGTTGTATACTGTATGAAAGCAAAAAGGTATATTTGGCCATGTTTAGTCTTCCACGACAGATATATATCGATGATTCTGCCTGTCCATTTAAACATGTTAAAGAGCTCTCGCTTTGATATATCTTCCGGTAGGTTGTTGACGAAGACAGAGAAGGAATCATGTTCTAACTGTTGAAACTCTTCTTTATTCCAAACCATAGGATCTTTCTCATGTTTGCTCTGTAGTGTTTTTCCCCAACCGATGTTTCCCCCCTCACCAGCTCTCTCTCTCTCTCTCTCTCTCTCTCTCTCTCATTTTTTTATTCAAAACTTATTTCACTCAACAAATGAAGAACAACTTCAACTGCTAAAGAACTAAAAATTCTGAGCTCTCTCAAAATTTAAAGATGAAGAACTTTGTGTTGCTCACTTTCTACTTTGTTCAAAGTGGTTTCAACATAACACCAACTTACTTTTTATAGTTAATTTTATGATTTTTTATTCATACTAGTACTAAACGTTGACGACGTTTTTACTTTTCTGCAAGACGACAACACCATTTTAACTAGTTTCAACGGTAAAAATTCGATCTAATACAAAACGGCACTACTGTTTTCAATTTTTTAAATTAAAAAAATTATTTCATTACAGAACGGCAGTGTCGTATTCTATTTTCATCTCTTTTTAATTATATATTTTTACACAATTCGACAGTACCGTTTTGGTTTAGGCCATTAAAAAATTTTTAAATATATACAAAATGGTAAATTTACCGTTTTATGTGTTCCAAAATTTTTTTTTTGTAACTGTGTCAAACTCACTTATACACAAATATCAAAGAAAATCACACATACCCTTACAATATTAAAAAAATTCAGCCTTAAAATATTAGTATATTAATGATTAAATTAAAAGTTGACTTAAATATTAGATTAAAATAATATTTTAATCTAATTATATATGAAAAATAATATTCATCCCATAGTCATTCCATCTTTAAATATTCTTTAAATCTAATAACCACTCTATTGTATTAGTTTTTAATTAGTTACATTTCCTATTTTTAAATAATCATTTCAAATTTTATTTAACTTAAATTAAAATAAATATAATAGTTACCAATAATCTAACCACCTCTCCCTTCAATATTTTTTTAAGGAGGATACAAAATAATTTATCTTTTTTACTCATTTTTCTTTAGTAACTAAACAAAACAAGAAAGAGGAAAACAAGCCAAACTAAATGGCAGATGTCATGTTTAAGTTAATCCAAAATTAAAAATTTTAACAAAGTTGAAGCCACTCTAAATAAGATTTTGCGGTAGAAATAACTGCTTTAGCTATCCAGTTTACTGCATTGTAAGGATAGTTTACCTCCATTCTTTTAATCCACACCCTCCAGAGTTAAATTCAAGAAGGTTCAACAAATTAAGAAAACACTTCCTAAACTAACCAGTTTACAAATTAATTAATTCTCTTATATTAGGCATCAAAATACTATTTGAGAAGTCTCTTTTAATAATTTTACTAATTATTTATCATGTAAAGTTATATTGTGTTTGAATATTATTTTATTTCTTTTTTTACATTGTTTTATTAGTATTTTTTATTATTTTACATATATTAATAATGCATTTAAGAGTAAAGTATCGTTTTTTCTCCCAACGTCTGCGGTAAGTCCCAAAATTGTCTCTGACATTTCAATCGTCCTATTTAAGTCCCTAACGTTTCAAAATTGACTCGATGTTGTCATGCTGTTAGGGATCCATTAACAGAATTGACGGCGGGACAAAATTGAGACGATTTTGAAACGTTAGGTACCTAAATAGGACGAAAATATTGGAGACAAAAACTATACATAAAAATAAATTTTAATTTAATTTTATCTTTCAATAATATCAATTTTTTACTGTACATGGTATTCAATTATTTTTTAATTACATCTAAATAAATTACACTTAATCACATTACTTTCATTTTAAATAATTTTTTTTTTTATAATTTTAAAAAATTTTGATATATTAGACACAAAAAGTATAAAGTTGAGTAACCCCTAATAGATTATGCTCTATAGTGTTATAATTTCAGGTAGTATCCTTGCTGTATATCCCTATTTTCGTATGTGATTGCAGAAACTTTTTTCGATCGATATCACGCACGGATGGTTCCTCACCATGTGCGTGATGTCGATGGAGAAAAATTTCTGCAAAAAAATTTCTGCAATTACATACGCCATTTCTCTCCGAGTAAAGCCACTCAAGTTAGAGGAGCTATTTTCCACTCCGTTGCACACGAAAGAGGATCGGAGGCCCCCTCAACCTCTTAATCAAGGGCTCTAATCTCCAATGGCAAAAAGAAAGAAAAGATAGGCCAGCCGGGAAGCAGGAAAGAAGTTATATATATATATATATTATTTTTTTTTTTTTGCAAGTTTATATACTAGTTATTCTATAAATATTTCATGATAACTAAAAATTTTTAAGAGTAAAATTATAAAAAAAGTTAATTTATTTAGAATGAAGTAATATGATTAAATGTAATTTACTTAAATGTGATTAAAAAATAATTGAATACTATGTATAGTAAAAAATTGATATTATTAAAAAATAAAATTAAAATTTATTTATATGTATTGTTTTTGTCTCCAACTTTTTCGTCCTATTTAAGTCCCTAACGTTTCAAAATTATCTTAATTTTGTTCTGCCGTCTATTCTGTTAATGGATCCTTAACGGCAAGACAACATTGAGTCAATTTTGAAACATTAGGAATTTAAATAGGACGATTGAAATGTTAGGAACAACTTTGAGACTTACCCTAAACTAGGGATAAAAACGATATTGTACTCTACATTTAAAATGAAAAGATAACACATAATGATTTTGGTACATATTCAAAATTATTTAAATTTGTATTTATATTTTATTTTTAGCACATCTAAATAAGATAATACACAAAATATTTTTGGTATACATCTAAAATTCGTTAAACTTCATGCTTGTATATTTTTTAACTTAAATAATTTTTTAACACATCTAAAATTATGAATTACTCACTAAATAATTTCTTTATATATCTGAAATTCATCTAAAACTAATTGTGTTTATTATTCTTGTTAACTAATTATATACCAGACTTAGAATAAAACAAAATTGATTTTAATAGTATTATTTTAATTTTAATTTGTTATTTTTATTTTATTAAGTTTATATTTAAATTTAAATATTTTAATTTTAAGAAGATATAATTTTAAATTTTAAATATATAAAAAAATCTAAGACATAATATTTTAAATTAATTATTAATTATTATAGTAATTTTATTAAATTTTTATAAATAAAATCTGATTAAGTGTTTGTTGGAGTATCATTATTTTGATAAATAAAAAAGATTTTTTTTTTTATTTTTTAGTGTGTTTAATAAATTTTTTGTAGTCAAAGTAAAAGTACTAAAAAAATAAAAAAATATTTTTTTGAGAAGCTGTAATTTATATTTTTTTAAAAGATCTTTTTAAAAAAAAATATTTTTTATGTAATAAATAAACAAAAAAATATTTTTATATTATTATACTCAAACATAATTGATAAATAAAAATTTTTTTTTTATAAGATATCCAAATATAAAATTACTTTTATTTTTTTGTAAAATTTTTTTAAAAAAAATAACCCAAATTTTTTTTTTTTTTTAAACCCACTCAAACAACCCCTAAAAGATAAATTATAATAGATATCTAATTCCACTCAACAGAATAATTTACCCGTAACTTTTTTATTATATATTTGACGCTCAACAATCATACTGACAAGTTAATGCTCCCCTCAATAATATTTGGCACCTTGGTAATGCTCAAGAAGTTTCGCGTAATCGTAACCATTCTTCCACTCTGCTGTTCTTCGTTGTCTCTTTCCTAACGATATTGCACAGCGACGTATAGTGGTTTTCTTAGAGAGACCAACTTCTAGAAACTTGCTTTCCCATTTGCATGTCCTCTGATTCTGAATTCACAATTCACAATTCCCAATCCAACAATATTCCTTACTCCAATTCTGCATCATATCATCAAAACTGCAACCCTAGGGTGATCTCTTCTTCGCCGTGCTGCATACAATCAGAATCAGCAATGCATCAAGGAGATTACACCTCCGCTCCATATTATCAATTCCCACACCTCCAAAACCCTAATCCCAACCCCTCCAATCTATACGCTTCCGCACCCCCCGTCACACCCGATTACACCCAATACGCCACCGCCGCCACCACCACCACCACCACCACCACGTATTCCCCGTACCCCCCAAACCCCGAGCCTCTTCCACCACCCTCCACCGCCGCTCCCACCGCTCCTTCCTACCCTCCAACCTCCGTTAACCTCCCCTCATTCAATTCCACCTTCAATTCTCACCCTTCGTACCATCAACCACCTTCGCAGAACCAGCCCTATTTCCCGCCCTATGATCAGCATCAAACCACTCCGAATTACGCCCCTCCTCCAACCTCCTCAATTCCCTCCGAGTCCAATCCCAGTTCCTCGTACTCCTCTTTGTACAATTCGGCACCGTACACTCACGCCGGAGCTTCCGTTCCTCCGGTTCCCTCATACGATAGCCCCTACCAGAATCCAGTGAAAGCCGATCACGGCAGTGCATATTTTGACGATTTCGGAGGCCTTAATCGGAGCCGTTCAGAATTGGGATCAGTTTCGAGCTACGATGAAGGCTATGGTGATGGTGTGTATGCTTATGAAGGGGGCAAGGTGGAGCCCTACGGTGCGCGTGGCACAGCTCCTAAATCTTCGACGTGGTCCTCAACCACGTTCGATGATTATGGAAGGTCCATCAGTTTTCCCTCTCAGAATGAATCTTCTTCTGTCTCAAGTAAGATCGTGAAAGCGGTGCCAACAGCTGATGCCCAAGAAGATGGAAAAACTGGGGTGCAAAAGTTCAGGGTCAAGTTGCTGGCAGAAAGTGGTGGCCAGAGCGCTACAGATGTTCTATGCCAGGTGAACAATTCTTCGTGATAGTGTGTAACTCAGCTAGTTTATTTAATTTGTTTATGTATAACTGCATTGTTTATAGCCTTTTATTCTGGATGTATTTATGATCATCAACCTGAATTTGAAGTAATTTTGGTTTAGCTAGCTAGGTCCACTGATAAATATTTGTATAGTATATATGTTGTGTGTTTGTAAAAGATCAAATCTTTTTAATCCCCATGTTCATTTATTTTTCCAGTTTCAATTTTTACTTTTTATCTAGCTAACTACAATGTACACTTTGAATAAATTATTTTTCCCTTGATACTGTCAACCTTAGAATGTTCAGCATGTTGTATTTTATGCATTCATGACTCCCTTTCTGTTTTTTGTCCGTAACTGATTCATGATCTGAATTGATAGCTTAATTAATTATTATCCTTTCAGATTGGTTTGGATGGAATCCGCATGCTAGATCCAAATACAAGTCGGACATTGAGAATATATCCACTTGAGAACATAACAGGATGTGATGTAAGCTTGTTCATTTCCTTGATGAAACTATACTATATATACAGAATTGAATTTCCGAGACTATGGCAGCATAATATTTTGCTAACTGGATTGTGCAGAGACTTGACTCATCTACCTTTGCATTTTGGTCAAAGAGCCCAGTGGACATTGAACCAAGACGAATCAGATTGCAATCCAATAGCTACACTATAAACACACTTTTGGATACAGTGATTGCTGCAACCATACAGGTATTTTAGGAAAATGATATCTTGCTGATGAATTAGGTTGGAGGTGGCTTTTTTTTTTAATTAAATATATCTGTTAGAAGATAGTCGGTACCTTGAATAATTGCATGATTGCATTTTTTTAGAATTATGTTTATGTGATGCAAAATTTTAGTCTCATTGAAATTTACGTTATTGTACTAATCTTGATTTCTAAGAATTGAAGTCAAAAGTTACTTCAGATATGGTGAAAATTATAATCCCATTAGTTTATACTCCTTAAAAGCTTTCAGATATTTTCTATATGTATGTTGAACTGAGATAAGATCTCTTCTGTTGATGTTATCTGTGACCAGTTACTAATCTTTAAGGTCCTGCTCAATTGTTTTTCCAATCTTAAGTATTTTCTATGTCTTGTTTCTCCCTCGATGTTATAATGTAGTTCAAGGAAATGAATGGAAGCAGCAGGAGGCCTCCTGAGGCATTGAAAGCAAATGAACAGCCTACAGAAAGAAAGAAAGGCTTTGGCGATTGGATGAATCTGATAAAGCCTGCCAATGAAGAGAAGGATCACTGGGTAATGTTAGATTGTTAGATGCAACTTGGGAATTTTTCTTGCACTTTTTCATTCCTTTAAACCTCGTGTTTTTACTGGGTTGAGATGCTGACTATGATTGTTTAAAAATGTATTTGTTGCCGCAATTAACTTTGTCATTTAGTTTCTGAAATTTTATTGCGCTGTTCCCATGATTAACACTGGGAAAATATTTTAAGTGCTAGTTGATTTTAATGAAAATGTTGTTGATAGATCAACTATATTAACCTACATCATCAGTATATATCTCTAATAAATAGGATTGGTTCTTCGTTGTATGCAACTGGAGTTCTTATAGGTTCTTTATATATAGGTCCCAGATGAAGCAGTTTCAAAATGCAAAGATTGTCAGACTGATTTTGGGGCTTTTAATCGCAAGGTTGATCTTCCTGTTTCCTTTCTTAATCTATGATATTTCTGTTTTGTGTTCCCAATTGTTAATTTCATGATCCTCTTCTTCCAACAGCATCATTGTAGGAACTGTGGTGATATTTTCTGTGACAAATGTACACAAGGTAGAATTGCTTTAACTGCCGATGCGAATGCTCAGCCAGTACGAGTTTGTGATAGATGCATGGTATGTGTACCATCTTTTGGCTTTTCTCTGCATTAGTTGGAGCATAATGATAATTAATTGTATTTATTTTGGAATGCATTTGCATTTGTAATTCCTTCAGGGTTTAATGCTTTTAAATAGGAAGATCCTTGTAAACTATGGAAGCAATGTAATTATGATTCTTAATATTCCTGTTGTTGTTCAGGCGGAAGTGACCCAAAGGCTGAGTAGTGCTAAAGAGTCATCAAGTAAACCCGTGTTACAGAGTCATGAGGATCTTGCCAGGAAGCTTCAGGTAAATAATTGGAGTATTTTATACCGTCTGTTTGTATTGTTTCAATTGCCCATGTAATTCTTGTTTGTTTGTTGGTTTATGGTTAAGCACGCTTCAGAAGCTTATTTGTGTTTTTGAATATCTTGGCAGGAGGAGCTGCAGAGAAACCAAAAGACATCAGGTAATGATGAGTTCAATTTTAGGAGTTTCACTTGTAAAATTGCTTTTGTGGCAGGCTTCATTCACTTTGTTCTGAGTTTATTTAGCTTAAATAATTTTATCCAACTCAATTATGTGTTGCCCCATTGCAGGTTCGACCTCTGGAGGATCTGGAAGACGGACAAGGGAAGTTGCATGTCCCATTTGCACTGTCCATCTGCAGGTTAAATTCTAGTAATTTTGGCCCCACTTCTCACTCAATACACGTCATAGTTGATTATGGCTTGTTTATTCTTTTTGTGGGATTATTTCAGGTTCAGGTGCCAAGCTCAGGTTCAGAAACCATTGAATGTGGAGTTTGCCAACACCCATTTCTTGTGAGTGCGCATTGAGTCTGATGACATGGATGCAACAGAAGCCAAGAATATACCAAAATCATAAATTAATGATTCGGATTGTCTCGCGAATATCGTCCTCTTGCCTTTTCTATTTTCTGTTATTTATTCGTCCTCCCGTAGCTTGGTTTATAATTTATATGTTCATTAGCTCAGTAATTTTTTTCTGAAAGGACAAATAAATCATTAGCTCTGTGAATATTATCTATGATTGTGATTTGGTTCGTTGAATATATTTAGCATCAACAAGCACTTCTAAAAATTTAGGGCAATTTATTGATTTAAATAAACTGGCCATCAATATTATCAGAATATACATTTTGCAAAGTGGATACCGATATGCATTTTTTCCATAAACTATATAAACCGCGACAGGGGTATCGCGGTTTACAAATGTACGTTGGAAAAAAAAACATTACATAATCTGCGGTAGGAGTGTTGCGGTTAATGCTTTAGTGTGGACTTAGTTCATTTTTCATAGAGGATGACTATTTGGATGAAAGTTTAACTTGCAATTTTTATGTATGGTGCAATATAGGTTCTTGCTTTGATTTAATTGAAATTAGTCTGTTGTATTCATAGAATTACGAACAAAATTAGAACAAGTTAACTCTAGAGAATTGTAATTACATAGAGAATCACTAACAATAACGTCACCGTAAAATTACAACTTTACTTAACAGTAAGTACAACTAAAACAAAACAAGAACACAAAAGGAAAGAAAAATGTAAGATAATCATGATGACCTAATGAAACTTATGCCTCGGCACTAGGGGCGGATCTTTGCTGCGGGCAAGTCCTGCGAGTGTGTCCTGTCTGTCTGCATAGCCCACATCGCTTCGGCCGACTAGTATCGGCCTCATCCATGGTGTTACGGATTCTTGTTGACTTCGGTCGTCCTTCTCTAGCACGTCTCATGTTAGGATCAGGGACGATAGAAGGATCGGCATACGGTGGCCACAGACCCTCTGGAATACGGAGCAAAAACCGCATCCGGTATACGCTGAACACCTTACTCATGGTATAAATCTCATGGACGTATGTTGCCCAGTCTAACTGGGACTGAGCACAGCATGCAATCGCATGGCAGCAAGGATAATGGAGAGTTTGAAAGTACCCGCAGTCACAAGTGCTATCTCTGAAGGAAACCCGATACGTCCCAAGCGAGAAGTTACCGGTAGGAGTCGTCTCAGCCATGGTATACTCAGACTAATGTCTGTCGAACAGAGTAACCGTGAAGCACCTCGGATCTTTCAGGTTGCGCTCTATCGCCTTCACCAGTGCCTGGCAAAACCATTGGCCTGATCCCAACTACGCCTCTGCTGTTTGCCCTCGAAATGCAAAAAGCTCTGCTAACCTCCCATATGTGGATTTGACAAGTGCAGTAACCAGCAGATTCCGTGTCCCCTTCAGTACAGAGTTAACACATTCGGATATGTTCGCCGTCATGTGGCCGAACCATCTGCCTCCATCCTGGTGTTGGGTCCACTTATCGTACTCCAGTCGGTTGGCCCTATCACACAAGGCCGGATTCTCAGTCCTCAAAATAGCAAACCAGTAGTCAAACTCGGCCTTAGTCTTGGCATATGCCGCATTCACGAGCATCCGCTTTACATCCTGACCCTTAAAATTGAGAGCAAAATTAGCTGCAACATGTCGAATGCAATACACTCGATATGCATGAGGCGGTTTCCAACCACTGTCTGGTGCCTCCAGTGCAGCCTTAATGCCGTTGTGTTTGTCAGAGATCACCAGAATCCCTTCCTGTGGGGTCACATATTGACGCAAGTGGGATAAGAAAAAATCTCACGACTCAGCATTCTCCCCCTCAACAAGTGCAAACGCAACTGGTAATATGTTTGAGTTTCCATCTTGCACAATAGCCAGAAGCAAAGTCTCGCCATACTTCCCATACAGATGCGTTCCGCTAATGCTGATTAGTGGCTTGCAATGTTTAAAAGCCTCAATGCATGGAGGGAATGTCTAGAAAAGTCGATGAAAGTACTCTGTAGACTCATCAACCTCACCACCTACATGCACTGGAGAAGTCTTCAACAAAGCTACGGTTCCATCCATCGTTGGTTGCATCCCAAGGATCCACCGGGGCAACTTCGCATATGACTCTTTTCAATCCCCATAAATCTGGGAGACTGCCTTCTGCTTTGCCTTCTACACCTTCCTGTAACTAGGCCTGAATCCATAGGTTGACTCAGTAGCTTCTTGCAACACCTTTATGGTAATCATTGCATCCGCCCTAACCAACGAATAGATCCTTGCACAGATTATGTGGTAATCGAGCTGTCGGTGGTCGCTCGAAATCGATGTGGCCAGGCAAGTGTGGGCTCCGTTGTACCTTCTAACTTCCCAGTTACCCTTGCGCTGCCGAAGTGCCACGCGGATCATCCAAGTACAGCCATTTCCAAATTCCTTGCATCTCCCAACATACTTCAGATGATCAGATTTCATAACCTGATACTGAACCACGACGAATGCTATAATCCTTAACACTCATCACAGCTTCCTCCTTAGTCTGGAAAGATTGGCTAACCTGAAATTTCCCAAAAGCATTGCTCTCGTGTAATCCTTGGTATCCGAAGGTGTGTGCATCATCCAGTTGTTGACTCACTGCTTCCAGGTTAAGCGCTGAGAAATGCGGAGGTTGTTGGTGTGACCCAGAACTGGATGGCCCCTGAGGTGCAGGTGGGGGCACTGGAGTCTCCTCATCACTATCCCCTGATATGTGATCAGGCTCATCGTCCGAATCATAGTCCCGCATCACATCCTTAACGTGATCTGGCTCACCACCACCAACAAGACCAGTAATCAAACCAGGTGTCCTATCTGCCGGTGCTAGAACAAGTGAAGGTGCAGGTAGGAGACAACCGGGTGTAACGACAGGCATTGAAGTAGAAGTACCCCCCACCGTCGTTGACTGAGGATTTGGCGCTGAAGCCCCGAAACTGTCCACACGGTCTTCCAACTTGGCAAACAACTCGTGTATTCTCACCTTCGGAAAACTCCGCCGACAATGAAACAAGAGCCCTATGTCTTCATTCAAACCTATGACAAATGTTTCATACTGCACACCACTTGATACAACTGCCATTAGAATCTTGTAGAACACCTTCTTCACCAACTTGACCCCACACAACCCTGCCTTCTGCAATATATTCCTCTTCAGATCCGACAAAGTATCAGTCGAACTGATAAAAATGCTCGGCGGTTCTTTATCCGTGAACTTAACACCATGCCTATTACTTTTTTTTTTATTTTACCAGAGTAGTGGACTAGAACCAACAAACTCTCCTCACTATCCATTTGTGAAAGTGTGAAAATGACTCTCCTCAAATGACCCACTCCCTATCTTGCTTGGTTTTTATAGGCAAAGTTGACAAAGCATAAACCGCGACACCCCTGTAGCGGTTTATGCACGTCTGCAAAACACACATAAACCGTGACACTCCTACCGCGGATTATGTGATGTTTTTTACCAACGTAATCCACGACACCCCTGTAGCAGATTACGTGGATTTGTAAACTGCGATACCCCTGTCGAGGTTTACATAGTTTATAGAAAAAATGTATTTCGGTATCCACTTTGTAAAATGTGTATTCTGGTAATATTGATGGTCAGCTTATTTAAATCAGTAAATTGCCCAAAAAATTATTCAGTTTTACTGAGCGAAAATCCACCCCTCTCTATCCAAGCGAAATGATAATCCTCTTGTAAAATTAAAGCTCATCCAACGTGTCAAATTTAAAACGAAATCCCAATATGCATTATTTCACTGAAATCCTTCATTTCAAATGAGTTAGATCGATTAGGTGATATAAAACGGAATTTAGGATAAGATGAAAATCAAAGGTTTATTTACTTTAATTTGATTTTTTAATGCAATAGTTAAAAAATTATTTTACTTCTTCTATATACATTTTATTTCTATATACATTCAAGTTTTTTAAGAAACTCAAATTTTATTTATCAAAATAAAAAAAAAACTACAAGATTTAGAGATTTTTATACCTCTTAGTTTCAAAATTCTAATTCATAAATTCACTAAAACAAAAATAGGCCAAATTATAATTGGGCCTAAAACAATAAAAATAAAATAAGTAAGCTAAACATAAAATAAGTCCTAAATTAAATCCTAATAAGATGATGCATATTTGATTCAACTTGATTAATTAGACTATTTAATACAACTTGAAAATAGTAAGATATTTAGTTTTCTATAATTGTTAACCATTGTCTTGGCTAATTTTTGATACATATATTGAACAAATGATTTAGCCATATTTGCAAAATCTTCTTTATTCTCTTAGCTGTTACTTTTGTAATTGGACCAATTGGCATATGACAATTTTTAGTTTGTTCCATAGAACTCATATCATTCCCTCCCTCCTGAAAAAGATTCGTCTTCGAATTTGCATCAATCTACGCCTGTGTGATTCCTGTTGAAGCATATCTCGGGGGAGGGGGGTGCAGGCAGACGATTTCAAAACGGACTCCCCATTCATTAGATAGAGAAGATCACCAAGATTTCATGATGCGCTGCCGAACCTATTCCAATTCAATAAGAGATCTCAATATTAAGCCTTGAAGAGGACTCGAACCTCCACGCTCTTTAGCACGAGATTTTGAGTCTCGCGTGTCTATCATTTCACCACCAAGACATCTTGAAAGTGAATCGTATTCCATGAATATGATATCTAGCTAGTGTTATGTATGGAATATATGACAAAGGTGGAGTGTTAGAGAATTTTTATTAATCGGTCATGTCATATAGACCCGAGTCGGATATCTAATTGGTTCGATTTGAATTATCCGTAAGATATCGTATATATATTCTATCAAAAAGATGGGTCGCAGTAACCAGGCTCGGGCGACTGTTTACCAAAAACACATGTCTCTGCAAAGTCGTAAGACCATGTATGGGAGCTGACACCTGCCCAGTGCCGGAAGGTCAAGGAAGTTAGTAACCTGATGACAGGGGAGCCGGTGACCGAAGCCCCGGTGAACGGCGACCATAACTATAACGGTCTTAAGGTAGCTGATAAGCGGATAATTTATACGCTTTTTGGCATTGTTTTTACATAGTTTTTAGTATGATTTAGTTATTTTTTAGTATATTTTTATTAGTTTTTAAGCAAAATTCACATTTCTGGACTTTACTATGAGTTTGTGTATTTTTCTGTGATTTCAGGTATTTTCTAGCTGAAATTGAGGGACCTGAGTAATAATCTGATTCAGAGGCTGACAAAGGACTACTGATGCTGTTGGATTCTGACCTCCCTGAACTCGAAATGGAATTTTTAGAGCTATAGAAGTCCAAATGGCACGCTCTTAATTGCGTTGGAAAGTAGACATTCAGGGCTTTCCAGCAATATATAATAGTCCATACTTTGCCCGAGTTTAGATGACGCAAACTGGCGTTTAACGCCAGCTTTCTGCCCTATTCTGGCGTTAAACACCGGAAACAAGTTGCAAAGTAGAGTTAAACGCCAGAAACAAGTTACAAACTGGCGTTCAACTCCAAGGAAGATCTCTACACATGAAAACTTCAATACTCAACCCAAGCACACACCAAGTGGGCCCGGAAGTGAATTTCTGCATTATTTACTTATTTCTGTAACTCTAGTAACTAGTTTAGTATAAATAGAACTTTTTACTATTGTACTAGGGGTCTTTTTCCCTATTTACGAATTCATATGTCATTTGGGGAGGCTGCCCATTCGGCCACGCCTAGACCTTTCACTTATGTATTTTCAACGGTGGAGTTTCTACACACCATAAATTAAGGTGTGGAGCTCTGCTGTTCCTCGAGTATTAATGCAATTACTACTATTTTCTATTCAATTCATGCTTATTCTTATTCTAAGATATTCATTCGTACTTCAACTTGATGAATGTGATGATCCTTGACACTCATCACCATTCTCACTTATGAACGCGTGTCTGACAAACACTTCTGTTCTACCTGCGAAAGCTAGAGTGTGTATCTCTTGGATTCCTGGTCCACGACGCATGGTTGCCTCTCCTGACAATAGAGCCTTCCATTCCGTGAGATCAGAGTCTTCGTGGTATAAGCTAGAATCCATTGGCAGCATTCTTGAGATCCGAAAAGTCTAAACCTTGTCTGTGGTATTCCGAGTAGGATCTGGAATGGGATGACTCTGACGAGTTTCAAACTCGCGACTGTAGGGCGTAGTGACAGATGCAAAAGGATAGTAAATCCTATTCCTACACGATCGAGAACCCACAGCTGATTAGCCATACGGGGAACCGTAGAGGACCTTTTTCACTGAGAGGATGGGAAGTAGCCATTGACAACGGTGACGCCCTACATACAGCTTGCCATAGAAAGGAGTATGAAGGATTGGATGAAGGTAGTAGGAAAGCAGAGATTCAAGAGGGATGAAGCATCTCCATACACTTATCTGAAATTCCCACCAATGATTTACATAAGTATCTCTATCTTTATTTTACGTTTTATTTATCTTTTAATTATCAAAACTTCATAACCATTTGAATCCGCCTGACTGATATTTACAAGGTGACCATAGCTTGCTTCAAGCCGACAATCTCCGTGGGATCGACCCTTACTCACGTAAGGTTTATTACTTGGACGACCCAGTGCACTTGCTGGTTAGTTGTGCGAAGTTGTGAAGAAAGTGCTGAGATTATAAACGCGCATACCAAGTTGAGCGCCATTGTTAAAGATCACAATTTCGTGCACCAAGTTTTTGGCGCCGTTGCTGGGGATTGTTCGAGTTTGGACAACTGATGGTTTATCTTGTTGCTCAGATATTTTCTTTGTTTCAACCATTATTTTATTTTCAAAAAAGTTTTCAAAAATTTTCTTTTCTTTTTCGTTTTTCCAAGAAAAAAATTTCGAAAAAAAATACAAAAAAATTATAAAATCATAAAATCAAAAAAATATTTTGTGTTTCTTGTTTGAGTCTAGTGTCAATTTTTAAGTTTGGTGTCAATTGCATGTTTTAAAAATTTGTGCATTTTTCGAAAATTTCATGCATTGCATTCTTCATGATTTTCAAGTTGTTCTTGACAAGTCTTCTTGTTTGATCTTTACATTTTATTGTTTTGTGTCTTTTCTTGTTTTTCATATGCATTTTTAGTTTGTTAGTGCCTAAGCATTAAAAATTTCTAAGTTTGATGTCTTGCATGTTTTTCTTTTCTTGAAAATTTTTCAAAAATAAGTTCTTGATGTTCATCATGATCTTCAAAGTATTCTTGGTGTTCATCTTGACATTCATAGTGTTCTTGCATGCATCATTAGTTTTGATCCAAAATCTTCATGTTCTGAGTCATTTTTGTGTTTTTCTCTTTCCTCATTAAATTCAAAAAAATAAAAAATATCTTTTCCTTATTTTACTCCTAATTTTCGAAATCTTTGGGTTGACTTAGTCAAAAGTTTTTAAAATAAGTTGTTTCTTTTTAGTCAAGTCAAGATTTCAATTTTAAAAATCATATCTTTTCAAAACTTTTTCAAAAAAATAAAATCTTTTTCATTTTTTCTATTATATTCGAAATTTTTTAAATTGATTTTCAAAATCTTTTCCTTATCTTTATTTCATGATTTTCGAAAACTTTACTAACAATTAATGTGATTGATTAAAAAATTTGAAGTTTGTTACTTTCTTGTTAAGAAAGGTTCAATCTTTAAATTCTAGAATCATATCCTTTAGTTTCTTGTTAGTCAAGTAATCAATTTTAATTTTAAAAATCAAATCTTTTTCAAAATATCTTTTCAATCAAATCTTTTTCAACCATATCTTTTCAATCATATCTTTTTCAAATCATATCTTTTTCAAAAATTTGATTTCAAAAATCTTTTTCTAACTTCTTATCTTTTCGAAATTTATTTTCAAATCTTTTTTAACAAACTAATTGATTTTTTTTGTTTTACTATTTGTTATATTTTTCAAAACCACCTAACTACTTTTTTCTCTCTAATTTTCGAAAATTCCTCACTCTTTTTCAAAATTCTTTTTATTTAACTAATTGTTTTAAATTTAAATTTAAATTTTATTTATTCTCTTAATTTTTGAAATTCTCTCCCTATCTCTCTTTCTATTTATTTTATTTATCTGCTAACACTTATCTTCTACTCATAATTCGAACCTTCTCTTTTCTCTGTGTTCGGATTTTTCTTCTTCTCTCTTCTCATCCTTCTATTCTTCTTCTCTTCTACTCACATAAAGGAATATCTATACTGTGACATAGAGAATTCCTCTTTCTTTTCTGTTCTCTTCTTTTTCATATGAGCAGGAGCAAGGACACGGACATTCTTGTTGAAGCAGATCATGAACCTGAAAGGACTCTGAAGAAGAAGCTAAGAGAAGCTAAAGCACAACAATCCAGAGAAAACCTCACAGAGAATCTCAAAAAAGAAGACATGGCCGAAACCAATAACAATGGTGGAGGTGCAAGGAAGATGCTTGGTGACTTTACTACACCAAATTCCCACTTCCATGGAAGAAGCATCTCAATCCCTGCCATTGGAGCAAACAACTTTGAGCTAAAGCCTCAATTAGTTTATCTGATGCAACAGAATTGCAAGTTTCATGGACTTTCATCAGAAGATCCTTTTCAGTTCTTAATTGAATTCTTACAGATCTGTGATACTGTTAAGACCAATGGGGTTGATCCCGATGTCTACAGGCTTATGCTTTTTCCTTTTGCTGTAAGAGACAGAGCTAGAGTATGGTTGGACTCTCAACCTAAAAATAGCCTGAACTCTTGGGATAAGCTGGTCCCGGCTTTCTTAGCCAAGTTCTTTCCTCCTCAAAAGCTGAGCAAGCTTAGAGTGGATGTTCAAACCTTCAGACAGAAAGAAGGTGAATCCCTCTATGAAGCTTGGAAAAGATACAAGCAACTGACCAAAAAGTGTTCTTCTGACATGCTTTCAGAATGGACCATCCTGGATATATTCTATGATGGTTTGCCTGAATTGTCTAAGATGTCATTAGACCATTCTGCAGGTGAATCTATTCACCTGAAGAAAACGCCTACAGAAGCTCAGGAACTCATTGAAATGGTTGCAAATAACCAGTACATGTACACTTCTGAAAGGAACCCTGTGAGTAATGGGACGCCTCAGAGGAAGGGAGTTCTTGAAATTGATGCTCTGAATGCCATATTGGCTCAGAACAAAATGTTGACTCAACAAGTCAATCTGATTTCTCAGAGTCTGAATGGATTGCAAAATGCATCCAACAGTACTAAAGAGGCATCTTCTGAAGAAGAAGCCTATGATCCTGAGAACCCTGCAATGGCAGAGGTGAATTACATGGGTGAAGCCTATGGAAACACCTATAATCCCTCATGGAGAAATCATCCAAATTTCTCATGGAAAAATCAACAAAAGCCTCAACAAGGCTTTAATAATGGTGGAAGAAACAGGTTTAGCAATAGCAAGCCTTTTCCATAATCTTCTCAGCAACAGACAGAGAATTCTGAGCAGAGCTCCTCTAGCTTAGCAAACATAGTCTCTGATCTATCTAAGGCCACTTTAAGTTTCATGAATAAAACAAGGTCCTCCATTAGAAATTCGGAGGCACAAGTGGGCCAGCTGAGTAAAAGAGTCACTGAAACTCCTCCTAGTACTCTCCCAAGCAATACAGAAGAGAACCCAAAAGGAGAGTGTAAGGCCATAACCTTACATAGTGTGGCCGAATGCACAGAGGAGGAGAAGGACGTGAATCCCAGTGAGAAAGACCTCCTGGGACATTCACTGACCAATAAGAAGTTTCCAATTGAGGAATCTAAGGAATCTGAGGCTCATCTAGAGACCATAAAGATTCCATTGAACCTCCTTTTACGATTTATGAGCTCTGATGACTATTCATCTTCTGAAGAAGATGAAGACATTGTTGAAGGGCAAGTTGCCCAATATTTAGGAGTAATCATGAAGCTGAATGCCAAGTTATTTAGTAATGAGACTTGGGAGGATGAGCCTCCATTGCTCATTAATGAACTAAATACATGGGTTCAGCACACTTTACCTCAAAAGAAACAGGATCCTGGTAAATTCCTAATTCCCTGTACCATAGGCACTATGACCTTTGAGAAGGCTTTGTGTGACCTGGGTTCAGGCATAAACTTAATGCCACTCTCTGTAATGGAGAAACTGGGAATCTTTAAGGTACAGGCTACCACATTCTCATTAGAGATGGCAGACAAATCCATGAAAAAGGCTTATGGAGAGGTAGAGGACGTGCTAGTAAAGGTCAAAGGCCTTTACATCCCTGCTGATGTCATAATCCTAGACATTGGGAAGGATGAGGATGATTCCATCATCCTTGGAAGACCCTTCTTAGCCACAGCAAAGGCTGTGATTGATGTGGACCGAGGAGAGTTGGTCCTTCAATTGAATAAGGACTACTTTGTGTTTAAGACTCAAGGTTCTCTCTCTGTAACCATGGCAGTGGAGTGAACTTAGAAGAAATGGAGGAGGCACGAATTAGGGTTTAATTATTGAGATAAAATGTAATAGGTGAATTGGGATGAAACGAGGGAGGGGTGCTAACGAGGTAACTCACATAATTTTCTTTTTTTTTTTTTTTAATTAGCGACTGATTTTGCGACCCTTAGTTTATAAAATTGGTGCACGATCGCTAACCGGTTTAGTGATCATAATTTTAGTGACTGAATTAGTAACCAGCTAATTTTTATTTATTTACTTATTGATCAGTTGCAAAATCGGTTGTTAAATTTAAAAATAGGGACTGATTTTGTGACCAAGAGTTTCAAGGATATCCCTTCCTTTGTTTTGGTTGCTAATTCGGTCTCTAAATTAAAAAATAGCGACCAATTTTATTTTGGTTGTATAAAACTAATCGGTCGCTAATTCGGTGGCTATTAGTGACTGCTTTTGTGAGTCACTAAAATTAGTTGCTAACTTAACAATTAGCAACCGATTTAGCGACTAGTTATTTAGCAATCGAATTAGCGACAAAATAGTTATTCACGCTATTTCACTATCAGTTGCAAAATCGGTCGCTAAAATAAAATATAGCAACAGATTTTATGACCAACAGTTCCAAAGATGTTACTTTCTGTTTTGGTTGCTAATTCTGTCGCTAAATTAAAAAATAGCGACCGATTTTAGTGACCAGCTTTATTCTGGTTGTATTAAACTTTATCGGTCGTTAATTCAGTTGCTATTAGTGACCGATTTCGTCGGTCGCTAAAATCGGTCGCTAAATGTAATTTAGCGACCAATATTTTTTTTGTCCTAGAAGTTCTATATCAGTTGCTAAATCAATCACTATTAGCAACTAATTTTTTCGGTCACTAAAATCGGTCGCTATTCTAATACTTTCTTGTAGTGACGTTCAGGTCCAAATCAGTGTTTCAGGTAACCATCGAGCACTGAATACCAATTTTTGTTTTTGTGCCATATCTCAGTTATATCTGGAATACATTTAGATTTTTTTGTGTCATATTTTGAATTATTAGTCACCGAGATATATATTTAATGAATTTTGTGTCACAGCACCTGTGATATATTGCATATATCAATAAATACTCTCTACTTTATGGAGTTTTGATAAATAATATATTTAATTAATTTAAATAAAAAAAATCCTCAAGTTAAAGTTATGCAAATATGCATAAAAACCATGTAAATTACTTAGTGACAAATTATTCACCCCTCCCCGTGTATCATGATGTATATACAATTTCCTTTGTAATTTATTGTATAATTGAAGGGAGTTATATCAACTTGGAGCATGGATACAAGTACAACGAAGGGTGAAAGTTGTTATTTCACTTATTCTACAACAAATTGCCTAAGGAGTTTTCCCTATATAACCAGAAACTTGCCTGGTAGCAGGATCGGATACATTGATAGATGCTTACCATGCTCTGTTTACTTCCAAAGTATGGTAATCTTGGACCTGTATTTAACTTAAGAGATCAGCGCACTAATTCCCTATTCTTGATTGTAAAATACTTGGTAAACGATGCTGTAAGTTCGTTTTTTTTTTTCAAATTTAAACTTTTTTATTTCAAATAATTGTTTAGGCAGCAATTATGCATTCAAATAAACATATAGTATTGAAAGAGTTTTTGGTATGACAAATCCTTTATTCGAATTCCAATCTTTTATATATGGACCGGTGACAGATTTACTTTTTGTTTTTAGTGAGCAGTAAAATTACTAAATTGTATGTCTACTGTTACGATAAGTATGAAATGAATGACTATGAATGGCTCATATTTTCCATGCTGAAATGCTATGTTACCAAAGCTCTTGCATTTAATGATAAGTGGAAAAGTAAAACCTCCTTGCATGTATAAATAGAGGTTAAACCTCAGTGAATAAGACATAAGCAAGTAATAAAAAATTAATTCTCTCTTTATGTTGCAATCAAATACTCTTCTCTTTATATTACTACTACAATTCTTTTTCTTCTTTTATTTTATAAGTATTTTAAATACTCTTTTCTATTACTCTTTACATATAATATTAATATCAATATTAATCATCTTTATTATATTGAGATAGTAATTGTAGTACTAGAGTCTTCTATTTATACTTCTTTATTTGATATTTATTTTACAACACGTTATCAGCACGAGACTCTGATCAAATTTTTAAGAAGACTCAGGTAACAATTTTTCATTATGTCGAAACTCTCTCATCTTGAATTCAATGCTCTTGATATATCTGGAAACAATTATTTATTATGGATATTAGATGCTGAAATCCATCTTGATTTAATGGATCTTGGAGATACCATTAAGGCTGAAAATAATGCATCCCAGAAGGATAAAGCCAAAGCCATGATTTTTCTTCGTCGTCATCTTGACGAATGATTGAAAAATGAATATCTCACATTAAAAGATCCTACAGATCTTTGGAAAGACCTTGAAGAAGGGTATAATCATCAGAAAACGGTGATACTTCCTCAAGCCCGAGATGAATGGACGCATTTGCGTTTACAAGATTTTAAATCTATAAATGAATATAATTCTGCAATGTTTCGAATCACCTCACGAATGAAATTGTGTGGGAAAAAAATAACTGATCATGATATGTTGGAGAAAACTTTCTCAACCTTTCATGCCTCGAATGTGCTCCAGCAGTATCGAGAGAAAGGGTTTTAAAAATATTCTGAGTTAATTTCTTACCTTCTTGTTGCTGAACGCAACAATGAGTTGTTATTGAAAAATCATGAAGCGCTTCCAACTGGCGCTGCCCCATTTCCTGAAGTAAATGTGGCAAATTACCCCAGAAGAGGTAAATGGTAAGGTTTTAATAATAAGAAAAATTATGGAAGGAAAAAGAATTATGTTCAAAAGAGAGGATCTTACCAGAAGTGGGATAAAGAAAGAAGTATCGGGCAGAATAAATCAACAGAGGATAAGTGTTTCCGTTGTGGTGGAAAGGGCCATTGGTCACGTACCTGTCGTACCCCAAGGCACCTAGTCGATCTTTACCAAGCATATTTGAAAAAGGATGACAAAGGAAAGGAAACCAATTTTGTTTCAAATGATGCTGAGAACTCCACCACTCATTATGATGTATCTGATTTCTTTGAGGATCTTGAAGGAAATATTGGTCATTTGATCAATGATGGAATAGTTTAATATGTGGGATTGTGAAGTATCTATGTAAATAAATAATGTAAAGAACTTATTGTTAAGCTTTATTTTCTATGTATTTAAGTTTCAAATGTGATGTACATAAATAATGAAATATTAATGTTTATGAATTTTGAAATTATTAAATGTGTCAAATTTTAAAATAAAATTTTAGTATATGACATTATTTTGAACAGTGTTTCTTAGAAAAATAATTTCAATCAAGAATTCAATTTATTTGTGCATCCTACTCATTTTATTATTATTTGTCTTCGAAAAGAATGGCAAGGATATGTAATGAAGATGTATGCCTTGCGGATAGTGCAAGTTCGCACACTATTCTCAAAAGTGATATATATTTTACCCATCTTGTGCCAAAAGAGGAATATGTTAATACTATTATTGGCTCAGGCAATGTGATAGAAGGCTTCGGAAGAGCTATAATTTTGTTTCCTGGAGGAACAAAATTTATAATAAATAATGCACTATTATCTACCAAGTCTCTGAGGAACTTGTTAAGTTTCAAAGATATTCGCCGAAATGGATATCATGTTGAGACGATGAATGAGGGAAATCATGAATATTTATGTATCACAACTCATGATTCAAATAAGAAAGTTATATTAGAAAAATTACCCTCATTTTCATCTGGGTTATATTATATGAAGATTAGTGCAATTGAATCACATGCCATTGTAAACCAAAAGTTTACTAGCCCAAATAAGTTCATAACTTGGCACGACCGATTGGGTCATCCGGGAACAACCATGATGAGGAGAATTATTGAAAACTCTCATGGACATTCACTAAAGAACCAGAAGATTCTTAAAACTAGTGAATTTTGTTGTGCTGCATGTTCTCAGGGAAAGTTAATTTTAAGGCCATCACCAGTAAAGATTGGATTTGAGTCCCCTGAATTCCTAGAAAGGAATCAAGGTGATATATGTGGACATATTCATCCACCATGTGGATCTTTTAGATATTTTATGGTCCTAATAGACGCATCTTCGAGATGGTCACATGTGTGCTTATTATCTTCTCACAACCTGGCGTTTGCGAGATTAATGGCTCAAATTATTCGATTAAAAGCACAATTTCTAGAAAATCCAATCAAAGCAATTCGTCTTGATAATGCTGGTGAATTTACTTCCCAAGCTTTTGATGCTTATTGTATGACTAATGGAATAAGTGTTGAACATCCAGTAGCTTATGTTCACACACAAAATGAGTTAGCAGAATCACTTATTAAACGCCTCCAATTAATTGCTAGACCCTTACTTATGAGAACAAATCTTCCAACTTCGGTTTGGGGGCATGCTATTTTACATGCCGCAGCACTTATTCGTTTGAGGCCAACAAGTTACCATCAGTTCTCTCCCATGCAATTAGCTTTTGGCCAGCAGCCAAATATTTCCCATTTAAGAATATTTGGGTGTGCGATATATGTTCCCATTGCACCACCTAATCGCACCAAAATGGGACCCCAAAGAAAATTAGAGATATATGTTGGATATGATTCTCCCTCTATAGTGAGGTATCTTGAGATACAAACTGGAGATGTATTTAAAGCCCGATTTGCGGATTGTCATTTTGATGAATCAAAATTTCCAACATTAGGGGGAGAGAATAAGCTTCCTGAAAAGGAACTTAACTGGAATGCATCATCGTTGATGCATTTAGATCCTCGATCAGGGCAATGTGAACTGGAAGTTCAAAAGATTATACATTTGCAAAGAATAGCAAATGAATTGCCTGATGCATTTTCCGATACAAAAAGGATAACTAAATCTTATATACCAGCGAAAAATGCCCCAATTCGAATTGATGTCCCAGTAGGACAAGTAGCCACTGAAGCAAATTCACGCCAGAAACATGGCAGGCCTGTCGGTTCCAAAGACAAAAATCCTCGAAAGAGAAAAGAGGTAAATAATATTCCTGTTGAAAAAGACATAGTAGAGACACCTGCAGTTGTCCAAAATTCTGATATAACGCCAGAAGACGTTCAAGTACCTGAAAATTGTGAAAATGACAAGATCTCGATAAATTATGTCTTTACAGGAGAGAAATGGGACCGAAATAAGACAATTGTCAATGAAATATTTGCATATAATGTGGCATTAAATATCATGCATGAAAGTAAGGATCTTGAGCCAAGATCAGTCAAAGAATGTCGACAAAGGAATGATTGGCCAAAATGGAAAGAAGCCATGAAGGCTGAATTAGACTCACTTGTAAAACGTGAAGTCTTTGGACCTGTAGTCCGTACACCTGAAGATGTAAAACCTGTTGGATATAAGTGGGTATTTGTGAGAAAACGAAATGAGAAAAATGAAGTTGTGCGCTACAAAGCCCGACTTGTGGCACAAGGTTTTTCACAAAGGCCCGATATAGATTATGAAGAAACGTATTCCCCTATAGTGAATGCTGTAACATTGTGTTATTTGGTCAGTTTATCTGTATATCATAAACTGCATATGCATTTAATGGATGTGGTAACAGTCTATTTATACGGCTCATTAGATCGGGATATCTATATGAAAGTCCCTGAAGGACTAAAGATATCTAAACCATCCAATGAATATTCGCAAGGTTTATACTCAGTCAAATTGCAAAGATCTTTATATGGTCTAAAGCAATCTGGACGAATGTGGTATAATCGTCTTACTGAGTATCTGGCCAAAAACGGTTTCAAGAATGATGATATATGCCCGTGTGTTTTCATAAAGAAAACTGCTTCTGGATTCATTATAATTGCCGTGTACGTTGATGATTTAAATATCATTGGGACTCCTGAAGAGATTCCAACAATTATAAAAACTCTAAAAGAAGAGTTTGAGATGAAAGATCTTAGAAGAACTAAATTTTGTCTCGGCCTGCAGATCGAGCATATAAAAAGTGGGATCTTTATTCATCAAACAACATATACAGAAAAGATCTTGAAAAGATTTTATATGGATAAGTCACATCCATTAAGTACCCCAATGATCGTAAGATCTTTGGATGTGGAAAAGGATCAATTCCGTCCTAAAGAAGAGAATGAAGATATCCTTGGTCCTGAAGTACCATATCTTAGTGCCATTGGAGCGCTAATGTATCTTGCTAATAATACGCGACCTGACATATCATTTGCTGTGAATTTACTAGCAAGATATAGTTCCTCTCCAACCAGAAGACATTGGAGTGGAATCAAACAAATCTTTCGATATCTTCATGGGACGGTTAATATGGGATTGTTTTATCCCTATGGATCCAAGTCACAACTAGTTGGCTATGCAGATGCCGGATACTTGTCTGATCCACATAAAGAGAGATCTCAAACAGGATACCTGTTTACATATCGTGGAACAGCTATATCATGGAGGTCCACGAAACAGACGATTGCTGCAACATCCTCTAATCATGCCGAAATACTGGCAATTCATAAAGCTAGTCGCGAGTGTTTTTGGCTGAGGAGTCTGATTCAATATATTCTGTCATTATGTGGACTGATTGATCATAAGATAGCTCCAACTGTCCTGTTTGAAGATAATACAGCATGTATTGCTCAACTTAAAGGCAGATACATCAAAGGCGATAGAACAAAGCATATTTCTCCCAAATTCTTCTTCACTCATGATCTTCAAAATCAAGGGATAATTGATGTGCAACAGATCCGCTCAAGTGACAATCTGGCAGATTTATTTACAAAGTCACTCTCAAAATCCTCCTTTGAAAGATTGGTACACGAGATTGGGATGCGCCGATTTCAAGACATTATATGATGTCGGCAAGAGGGAGAGACTGTACTCTTTTTTCCTTGATCAAGTTTTTTTTGCCATTGGGTTTTTCTTGACAAGGTTTTTAATGAGGTAGCCCCATCATTAAAGGATATTGTACTCTTTTTCCTTCACTAAGGTTTTTTCCCACTGGGTTTTTCTTTAGTAAGGTTTTAACGAGGTAATAATCCTAAATGGTCATTCAAGGGAGAGTGTTACGATAAGTATGAAATGAATGACCATGGATGGCTCATATTTTCCATGCTGAAATGCTATGTTACCAAAGCTCTTGCATTTAATGATAAGTGGAAAAGTAAAACCTCCTTGCATGTATAAATAGAGGTTAAACCTCAGTGAATAAGACATAAGCAAGTATAAGAAATCAATTCTCTCTTTATGTTACAATCAAATACTCTTCTTTATATATTACTACTACAATTCTTTCTTTTCTTTTATTTTATAAGTATTTTAAATACTCTTTTCTATTATTCTTTACATATAATATTAATATCAATATTAATCATCTTTATTATATTGAGATAGTAATTATAGTACTAGAGTCTTCTATTTATACTTCTTTATTTGATATTTATTTTACAACATCTACTAGGTTTAGAAAGACGTAAAAAGGCAACCAATATCACGTGGTGGTTGCTGACTTTAGTTGCAACATGAGTAGATTGAATCATAAAATAGTTTGGGTGGCTTCATAGGTAGTCGTGGTAAGAATAGTGAATGGGCCTTACAGTTTTGACTTTTGACTTTTGACTTTATAATGTTTAGGTGTAGGAATGGGGTCATCCTATAGGTTGATTTGTTTATTGTAAGAGTTTAATCATGATAAAACCCAATAACAAATAAAAATACTATGATAAAAGCCAAAAAAAATAATAAAAAAACAGAAATTATGATAATTAGTAAAAATTTATAACACAGACAAAATAATAAATTACTCCATAATTCATTTATTTTGTATTTAAGATGTTATTCAAACAATATAGATTATATATAATATCTGAGTACGAAATTTTTTTTCTTTGATTATATAAAATTGTGATGTGTATTCATAACTAAACTAAAATATAATTTTTATTTTTAAAAAATAACTTATAAAAATTATTCTTTTTAAAATGATAATATTTATATTTGATAAATTAAATTAAAAATTTTTTTAATAGGTACAAATAATATTAATTATACTGATAAAATAGCTTTTAAAATATAAAAATATTATAATAGATATAAATTTAAAAGTTAAATTTAAAAATTAATTAATATATAATGTTATATTAGATTTTTTAATTTTGATAAGTACAAACTAATTTTAAAAGGTTCTACCATATATGTTTTCAAAAGTACTCTTATTTTTTAAAAGTTGTAAGTACAAAAACATAACTTTTTTTATTTACTAAATACGAAATTAGGAGCTTATCATTTTGAAGAGTAAAAATACTTTTTTAAAAATATTTATTGAAACAAACTAAAATTTCATGTAAATTGAGAATTTTTTTTACAATTTCTTGCACCAAAAAAATTATTTTCTAAGTAAAGGAATAAAGTTGTGTGACGTTTTTTTACTAGTGTTCATACCCTGTCCCAAAATGTAAGCCGGGCCCAAATCAAGACAAGAGGCCCAATCCAAAAAGATGGTCTTCACTTACTATCCGACCTTTACTAAGAGGTCGGAGTCAACACCAACAAAGCAATCAACACTTATTCAAGTGAGTAACTGCCTGCTTAAATCTCTCACCCACTTCTAGAAGAGAGATCCCAACAACCCTAATATAAAGGGACGGTTATCCACCATCAGAAGTGGAACTACTTCAACGGTGGTTATTGGATCCTAGCCCTTTGCTGACTTAGGCATCAGAGTGTCTTGCAGGTACCACCCCCACCTCTTGGAACACACAACTCAGACGGCGGCTCCCTAACGTAGGACAAAGTCGGAGACTACCTTCTTTTAGTGCTTGGGCCTTCCATTCAAGCCCAACCATCCGATTCTAGGTAAGCCCCGGAATATTGACGTCGTTGTCGGGGCTATTAACTCATATTTGGGTTCGTCAGGATTAGGGGCTATCAATTCATATTTGGGTTCGTCACCATCAAGGCTACATACCCTATGGTGCTTCCTGAGTTTAGTTATGAAGACGTTATCCATTAAAGGGTTATCAAAAAGGACGAAAGTATATACCCATCTCAAGAGAACCTCAGAAATTTGGGAAAACATTTTGTAAAAAGGAAAAGAATGTATGCGACCATAACGAAGAAGTTCTTTTGAAACAGAAGGCAAAAGCAAATAACGGTCATAGCAAAAGAGATCATTACAAAAAGAAAAATACAAAATTCTAAAAATGTTCCTACTACGAACAGTAAAAACACCACACCAAAAAATCTTGCTCTCAAACATGCTGCATATCAAATATAAAAGCAAAAAGAAGATACAAAGAACTAACCTTTTGTGAAGAAGAAGATAAAAAGACAAACATTGCAATAGAAGAGAAAAAGCCTGAGGATCTTATGAGCGAGGAAAAGAACGAAGGAGCGAAACAGTTCTCAGAAAGCAAACGAAAGAAAAGAAAGAAAGAAGAGGGAAAGGCATTTATAATGCACTAGGGACATAATCGTAAAAACGGTTCAGTCATTAAAAGAACGCGTCGTTACCAATGTAACCGTCCACTCATGTGTAAATGCAAAAGCCAAACGGACGCAACGTTTGATTAGACACGACATTTGAAAATTCAAAATCACGTCGATTTCAAAAACTAAAAATCACGTCGGTTTCCCGACTTGAAAGAAAAAATCGACTTAAGCATCCCTGAGTTCAATTAATACTCCAATCCAACTTATAGTTCAGAGACAGACTTGAGTAGGGGCACTGTTCATACCCTAGCCCAGAATGTAAGTCAGTCCCAAATCAAGACAAGAGGCCCAATCCAAAAGGATGGCCTTCACTTACTATCCGACCTCCACTAAGAGATCGGAGTCAACACCAACAAAGCAGTCAGCACTTATCCAAGTGAGTAACTGCCTACTTAAATCTCTCACCCACTTCTAGAAGAGAGATCCCAACAATCCTAAGATAAAGGGACGATTATCCACCATCAGAAGTGGAACTATTTCAATGGTGGTTATTGGATCCTCTCTATAAATACACTGTCTCACTCAAGTAAACTTAAGTTTCAATACACTTAAACATGCTTAGCCCCTTGCTGACTTAGGTATCGAAGTGTCTTGTAGATAGTACCCCCCACCTCTTGGAACCACAACTCGGACGGCAGCTCCCTGACGTAGGACAAAGTCAAAGTCCACCTTCCTTTAGTGCTTGGGCCTCCCATTCAAGCCCAACCATCCGGTTCTAGATAAGTCTCGGAACAACTAATATCATAATTAATTAACATATATATAATGATATTTTTTATGATTTTAAATTTGAGTATTTTTTTAATTTTAAATTTTATTTTATTTTAAATTTAAATTTTATTTTTTTCAAATTGAAATCTTATGAATTATATAATAACTCAATTAAAACAAACTTATCCAAACTAAAAATTTAAAATTTAAAACGGTAAAATAACTAATTATTCTTAATGGTTATTTAACATTCTAAATTATCATAAAATTATTATATTATTGGTTCTAGCAAAAAAATAATAATAATTAAATAATTCTTTAACAAAGATCGTAATATTTATTAATGTGTGACTCTATAAGTCCAATACTAAGCGTATGAAGTAAAATTTTGTATCTAGTAACATTTCGCAGTATCTAATAATATTTTTTTACTAATTAGAACAAAAGATCTAATTTAATACCATTATCATAATGAACTAATAAATGACTCCAGAAACTCATTTCTTTATTTTTAATTAGCTTGGATAAGATTTATTTAATTCAATCATTATAATCATATAACTCAAAATTTATCAAAAGTTGACAGATTTATTATTGACTAATAATTAATTTTACAAATATTTAAATCATATCCAATATGTATTCAGCTAGTACTCTAAGATATTATATATCTAAAATCAAAGTATAATAAATAATTAAATATTTTGTTAATTATCATGATAGTCTCAAATTAAAGAAAATTTTTATACTATATTTATCATAAGAATATTCTATTGATAAATGTATGATAAAGAAAAATTCTCAAAATGAATTAATTCAATAGCTCTCTCTCTCTCTCTCTCTCTCTCTCAAAATGAATTAATTCAATAGCTCTCTCTTTCTCTCTCTAAATTATTAATATCATTTTAATAATCATAAAACCAAAAACAATTTAAAATAAATTATAAAAAATTTATGTCTTAATATTATAATTTAATTTTTATCATAATATCAAATCTCTAAATTTAATCAAAAATTTTATTATATTAATTATTTAGTTTAATAATACATATAATAATAAATTAAATAATACATATAATAATAACACATCATCTTACATAATAATAAATTAAATTGTATTCATACTATTTATTCTCAATAACATCGTCTTCTAAGATGCATATATATTACAACACCTTTATTTTCATTCTTCACAATTTTTTTTCTTATACGATCTTACTCACTCACAAGTTACACGTAAAGAAAAACTTTATAAATGTTTAAATAGTTCACTCATTTAAATTTTTTCTAATGCTGATAACTGCCTATGTATTTTGTTATTATTTTTAATTGAATGATCCATTAATTCAACTGACAAAAAATTATAAATGAATTAATTTTTTTTTTATTGGAGATTCGGAATAGATGGACTCTCTATAGGACCCATTTTATTGACGGAATTTATTATCACTATAGCTACTTTAGCGGCTCAACCGGTTACTCGAAAATTCTGATTATTCTATTTTCTGATGCTAGCAATGTACGCAGTCAAATAGAACATTTTTTTTTGTCAAGACATTTTACTATTTTTATCATGTGAAAATTAGAATTAATTTCAGTTTATATACTTTTATCCATGTGGAATTGAGAAAGAAACGTTTGTATTCAGCTATAAAATTTATTTTATACACTGCAAAAAACTCTATTTTTTTATTAATAAAAATTCTAAGTATCAGTTACTTAAGTAAAAAAAAAAAATTGAATATTAGATGGTTTTAGATTTGAATATATATATATGTTAGAAAGTGTCTTATATTTTATTTTTCATTTCATCATTATAGTCAGATTTAAAACCATCCAATATTCATTTTTTTTTGAGTTAAGTAACATTAATTGTACCAATAATCATGTATATTTACTTACAAGTAATTTTCTACCATTTTTTTATAAAATTATGACTATGCATCTAGTTAGACCATATATGTCTATAAATAAACTTTGATAAATTTTTTTCATATTATGCAAAACTAATAAATTTTAAAAATTTTTTATCATTGTATTAATCGTAACATGTTCATAACAACATCGTCAATGTCTTTTTTATCTTTATAAGCTACCGTCATGTAAAAATATTTACAATTTTTTTTTTTGCTAAATATTTATAATTCAATTTTTTATCTACAATTTTTTTTTTATTTTGTTCACCAACTTATCTTCGAATCATTAATCAACATTTCCCAATATTATTTACATCTATTTTATTAAAAGCATACAAACCTAGATCCAAAAATGCTATGCCTGCATATATTAGAGTAGCTCGCCACATTAGTTGACGAGCCTGATTGAGCTCCAGGTGCGACAAGCTACACATGGCCTGTAATTAATAAACCATCATATTAGTATAACAGTACTATAGGTTAAAGTCTTTGCAACACTACAAAATTAAAGACTCCACCACAGTTTCACTCAAAACAATCAGAGTCATTAACATTTTTTTTATCTTATATCTTAATGGACATAACAGTCAGAATTTCAGTCTTCCAATAAAGTGATTGACATACCTGAAACTTTTCCTATTAATACATAAGATAAGAAAAGAAACGAAACGTGGATGCATTATTATATTTGCTGGATTTGCTTCTCTTTAATTTGTGTGACTGTATGTAACCTATCAATCTAGTTGGAAATATAATGATAACTGCAGCGGAGGCCACTAAATGAACACCTGTCCTCACACGCGCCACTCTGAGTCCACTGAATAACTTAACAAGTTGACGGATTTTGTCATCTACTATTAATTATGCCACACCTCATCATCCAATCAAAGTGTATTATTGCAACAGTTTGCATGGCTGAGTATATATTTACAACTACAAAAATATTATTTATACATTAAAATTAATTACTAAAATATACTTATATATAAATATATATATAATTTAATTTATTTTTAATATATATATATATTTTAATATATATTTTATACTAATAATTAATTTTAGGAAAAGTCTAGGAGACCAGCAATTTTGTTGAATTTTAGCCAGCATGTAATCAACAGAGAAATGTGAGTCATTAGATAAAATCTCATATCAATCTCACACCATTAAATTATTATTGATGGTTATTTGCTGACTACCAATTACAAAAGTTGCTAACCCCCTAACATTGCTCTTTATTTTTAATAACTAATTTTAGTGTATATACAACAGAGTACTTCAAACTAAGGGTATCCTTATCCTTAATAAAATGAGAACTTACTCGTTTCGAATTGGAAAAGTTTGTGCTAGTCGTGTCCCTTTCCCTTGGTCACTTTTAAATCGGCATCGCACAGAAGAGCTCCAAGTGTGTGTAGTAGAAATTAAGCAACGTGATCCATTCCTTTAGGACACTGATGTCTAAATTTGAACTAACTCTTAAGACATTATTATTATATTCAGTTATTAATTAATATGATGGTTACAGATATCCCCAGACTGAAGTTAAAGATGGAAAAAGAAGAAAGATAAATAAAGGTCGTTGAGCAAATTATGCAAATGTGATACCATATTCAACTAATTATTATTTCCAACCAATTAACAGTGTTAATTGTCGATTAGAATTTATGGAAGAAGTGTATCAAAAAATAATTCATACAAATTGTTCTATAGCATGCCAGAACTTCAGCTTGAAGTATTATTCTGTCGCTCAAGTTAATATCTATTCGTTTTAACTATGCAACTTTATGTCATAATAACTCGGCTTTAATAGGCGGCGTATAATGTATTGTTTGTAACCGACTTTTAAAGAAAAGTAACTTTAGGCTTAGTATATGGCCATTATGTATGCTAGACCGAATTATAAGGGATGGATCAGATATAATAACCCGTCTCTTGAGAATCTGAGTTTTCTCCGTTATTATTTTTCTCTTTTTCTTATACATAAGATTGAAATTCTCTATAAAACACACTATATATATATATATATATATATCAATGTATTTGACTGTTATAACCTTGTATACAACATGAAAAGACTAATATATATGAGATCCATAATTTTTTCATTAAACAAAATCTAAATAGTGATTGATAATAATGTTGTTACTGTTTCTTATTGCTATGTTGTTGAGGAGTTCAATTAGTATGTATTATATTAAAAATAATATTTTCGACAAGATATTATTAAATTTTTTTGATAACTTAGCGTTGAATAAGTATAAATTTCGATCATTGTTTAGTATAAAAAATATTACATTGTCGATCAATTTTTATATTTTTTAATTTTATTTTATTATTTTTATATTTTCTTTTTATACAATTTACCTTCTTTGTAATATTATCTTTTTTTTTAAATTCAGCAATTTTTATTTTTTTTTTGGATTTTACATTTTAATTTCTTTTATTTTTTTAAACATTTTTACTATCTGTAATTTAATTTCATTTTTATTCAAGTCATTTAAGTTTTACTGTTCATTTCGAGTTTATGCAAAAGTTATTTTTTCTTTGTCATTGTCAAAGATACATAAATTTTGATGCAAATAAAATTGGTACTTACAAAGAGAAGTAGGTTTAACTCTCAAAATCTAGATATCGAACCAATCCAAATATTTTATTTTGGTCATGTTCTTGCCTAGTTGTTAAGTCGATATATGACTCGTCCTCCAATAGGTGTCAGCAAACTTTTTGACTGGATCACGATATACTTCGGCAACAGATGGAACAAGAGGGTGAGTACCTGTAAAAGGCACCCCGACACTCAAGTCAGCAAAGGAGAATACTAGTAAAAGTTATTATTTGAAAAAGATCACGTACCTTCAAAAACTTTTATAATTTCCTTTTGTACTCGGGATATAAGTGTAGCTGTTTTCTCTTGAGTAATGGCGCTCAGAAGGGAGATTAATTACATATCCGACGTTACCGAATAAAGGTCATTTATAATCATAAATCGGTGGAGTAGTTAATGTGTCAGTTACGATCAGGTATGAGTTACGTTGCTAAGCTATAACTTGTGAATGACATATAACGATCATATCACAGCCCCCAAGCTTAGCATGATTTTAATGGGGTAGGTTGAGCTTTTGAGTTGCTTGACCATGTTATAGCTCGACATGGAAAGTTCCCAGATCACCGTGTCTCATTTATACTAATTAAACTTTTTTCTATCTCTTTTCTTTTTTTTTTTGAATATTCAAAAAGGCATGCTAATTGAAAATTAATTTTAATTATTTTTTTAAAATTGGGTGCAAGTTCCCAAACGGTTCTGTAACCGTTGGAAGTGGGCTTTATTGAATGGTTGTGATTTATGGTGGAGTTGAAGGGTTTATTAAATGAATGGTGTAAAATTTATTTCGAGTTCCACTTACATTAGCACAAGTCTGTTACTTTAATTGGTGTTGCTTCCAAAATTCGAAGAGGATGAATAAAAGAGGTTAGTAAAAATGTTCCTTACTCCTTGCTTTATTCACTGTTTGTATTCTGAAAAATGAGTGTGAAAAAGGCGAAGACTTTGCCGAAGGTTGGGGATGATGAGTCTTATGATTGGGTTGATGGGGATGTGAAGATAAGGGCATCTCTGTTTATTGACAAAGAGAGTGTTAATGAGGTTAATTTGTCGAGGATAGTGAGGCCTGGGTTTCTCATAGAATTGTTGCCGTGCAATCGCTCTGATCGCATTTTTCATAGAAAGAAAGATTTTGAAAGCTTTTTCATGTACATCTGTGTGCTTGAGAAACTTTTTGTGAAATTGCCTTTCACAAATTTTGAGTGTGACATGTTAAAACAGATGAACTGCGCACCTTCTCAAGTCCATCCTAATGGATGGACATTTTTAAAATGCTTTCAGATTTTGATGCAATTTCTTGAAATTGAACCAGAACTAGAACTTTTCTTTTCTCTATTTCAAGCAAAAGGAGTCTAGAAAGGCCTTTGGGTGATCTTGAATAGTACTTTTGGGTTCTCTGTTTTTAAGTTGTAGAAATTCTCTTTCAAAGATTTTAAAGAAATATTTCTTAAGGCGAAGTCGGTAGATGAGGTTTTTCTGTTTTATTTAGATGAGCACCTGGGTGAGAAGTTAACAATCTATTGGTGCTGTTAGCCTCAACATATACTAGGTCCTGAGCTTATAACTCCTCGGAACAAGGGCATAATCGCCTTTCTTATTGAAATGGTTGACAAGAGTGGTTTAATATCTGTTTCCGAGTTGCTTCCATGGGACGAAGATAGGTCGTCAATTATAAACTATTTTGGTGAGGGGATTACAAGCTGCTTCTGTCTAGCTTGATAGCTTACTGATTCGACCTTGCTGACTTCTTTTTCCATGTTTTGCAGCTGGCAAGTATCCAGGAGTATTGGCATCGAGTCTGAGGACCCGTTTCAAAGCTAAGAACTTTAAAGGTTCTTCTTCAAACCCAGAGAAAATATAGGGGGGCTGAAGTTAACCAACTGCCACTGAGGAAGAAAGGGATTGTTTTCAAAAAGAGAAAATCGGACGTAATTGATTTGGAAGAAGGAGAAAAAGAGAAAGTGATTTAGCTCGGTGAACTGTTGAGCATTACTGTTAAGCAAGAAAGACTTCATGCATTTGAGGATGAGGATGATGGGTCGTTAGTGTGGGACAGAAAGTTTCCTTTCAACATTGTGGCGGACGAAGTTGTTTAGTCCACTTTGGATGTGTCTCGTATTGATGAGGTTGGGGATGTAGGAGTCGATCAATTCATGCAGGTGAATTCTGTATTTTGATTTTATGTTTTTTCTTGTTTTTAGAAGTATCATAGAGAGCTATGATACTGATTGCTACTGGCATCATCGCTTTACGTGCTAGGATTTCGGCTAGCCAGCATAGACCAAAGTCAAGAGAAAAAGCATAGAAAGATGTTACAGAATACTGCAGAAAGTGCCGGCCTGAAAGGGCAATTGGAATTAAAAGAGACTGCATTATCTGAGCTAAAGAAGAAGTTGTTGGGTCTTGAAGAGAAGTTAAGATTGAAAAAAAAAGTCATGAAAAAGATGTCGAAATGTTGAGAAAAAAGGGGAATGACCTTTCCAATATGAGTGACCAGATAGTTGAGGTCATATTGAAGATGAAAAAGATGGAGACCAGTCGAGAAGCTGAGATCCTTCATGCTTTTGCCGAGGGTTTTGAGCGTGCTGTAACTCAGGCTAAATTTCTTGCCCTGATGGGGACTACACTGCTATGGACCTGAGCAAAGTAGTTCGAGATGGACAGTTAGTGGATGATAAAGAAGTCGCGGAGGAAGGGGATGATAATTTGGCTGATTAGAAAAAATCTATTTGTTAATGCTGGTGCCAAATGTTTTCTTTGGCTTATTTTTGAAATATTTATACTTTGTGTTGAATAGAGAATATGAGAGCTCTGTAGGAACTGTTATTTTGAGCATTTGCTGTATTTAATTGTTACAGTTTGCTTTTGGAATTTATATTTGTCAAATTAGGCTTTGTTTGTTCCTAATGGATTGGCTGGTCCCCTGAAAAAAGAGGGTCTGATTACTGTATTGAATTTGCTTAAGCAATGCTTAGCGTAGTTTTGCGCATTCGACTGTAACGCGACTTTTAGTCTGGGCAATAATCCTTTGTTAATAAGGATGTTATTGTCGTCGGATAGCAATAGGCTTAGTCGGTTAATCCTGTAAGTCAAATAACTTGCATGAAAGATTCGGTAAAGTAAGAAGTTCGTTAAAAAAAAGGATAAAGAATATTTATTCAACGCAGTACCTTTACAAATGGGTCTAGATAAGCTAGCCTCATTAAAACCTCCTCAAGCAAAACGCTTTTGGGAAAAACCTCGGGGTAGAAAAAAGAGTACTAGCGTGCTGCTGTTGTTAACTGTAGTATTGCTTTAAGGATTTAACTTTCCAGGTGTTGGGAATTTTTATGCCATCCAATTCTTCCAGCCGATAAGCTCCTCTGCCGAGTACCTTATATACTCTGTAAGGCCCGTCCTATGTTGTAGCGAGCTTTCTGTGAGAGGAGGGTCTGCGGGCCTTTTCGGTTTTTCGCAGCACCAAGTCGCCCATATTAAAAGATCGTAGGTGGACTTTCTTGTCATGTCGTCAGCCTATTTGCTGCTGTATGGCTCGGTGACGAACGGATGTTATGTTTCGCACCTCCTCAATTAATTCAAGCTCGGCTCGCCGAGCTTGATCATGGTGGTCGGCCTTTGTTCTCAATGAGTCTTGCGAAATCTCAATTGATATCATGACTTCGGATCCATATACCAAATGAAATAGTGTTTCCTTAGTTGTCGAATGCATCGTGGTGTTATACCCCCACAAGATTTTCGGGATAAGCTCGGCCCACAGGCCCTTGGCAGTGTCGAGCTTTTTCCTTAAAGCTTGTAAGAGGACCTTGTTGGTAGCTTCAGCTAATCCGTTGGATTGTGGATGCTCTACGGATGAAAAATGTTGCTTTATCTGTAAATTCTGCAAAAAAGCTTTGAAATTATTATCGGTAAACTGGCGACCATTGTCGGTTCTGATATGACGAGGTATACCGAATCTACAGATTATGTTTTTCCAAACAAAGGATATCATTTGAGATGATGTGATTTTTGCTAAAGGTTGGGCCTCAATCTATATGGAAAAATAATCAATTGCCACAACCAAATATTTCACCTGCTTTAGAGCAGTGGGAAAAGGTCCGAGAATATCAATTCCCAACTGATTAAATGGCCAGCTTACCACTGAATGATATAAGTTTTTGGCTGGTATATTGATGATCGGAGCATGTTTCTGGCAGTTATCGCAAGTTTTGACCTTTTGTCGACAGTCCCATATCGTCAGCCAATAGAAGTCAGCTCAGAGTATCTTTTGTGCTAGGCTTCTTGCTCTAGAGTGTATTCTGCAAATGCCCTCGTGAGCCTCAGCCAAAACAAGGTCGGCCTCCGATCTGTCTACACATTTCAAAAGAGGTCGAGAGTAACCTCGCCTATACAAAGCATTATTCAATAATGTAAAGAAAGAAGCCTGTCGTTTAAATTTTTTCTGATCTTTGACCCCCCTCCAGGATGTCCTCATTTCTGAGGTAATGTATGTAAGGTTGTTGCAAACTATTTCCATCGATGATATTAAAAACACTGGTTATATCAATGCTCGGTTTATCTAATATTGACTGCAAGAGTGTTGCAGTGTGTGACTGTGTAGTTGTCAACTTTGATAAAATATCTGCTCGGTGATTTTGATCCCTAGGTATATGATTAATCCCAATCTTAGAAAAGCTGTTGACTATGTGTTTAATGACATCCAGATATTTTAACAAAACTGGATCTTTCGTTTGGAAACATTGATTTACTTGCTGAATAACTAATAAAGAATCACAATAAACCTTTAAGGCAACAATATGCAAGTCAATGGCTAACCTGAGCCTAACAATGAGGGATTCATATTCGACCTGGTTATTGCTTGCTTTAAAGGAGAGTCGAAGAGAGTGCTCTAGGACTATGCCTTCCTGATTTTCAAGGAGTATGCCTTCTCCTGATCCAGATATTAAAATATTGTTCATAGCATCGTGCCAAAGCTTTCTGTACTTGTCACTGAAAAAGAAATTCTGTAGGAAAGTGAGAACATCATCTTCGAAAAGGTTTTCAGTAGAAGGTTTAAGAATTATTATAAGAAGATGCGTATAGAGAGAATAATTGATTTCAAGACAGTGATTATCGTTCGTCCTATGAATCTTTTGAAAACCAACGGCTAGTCATCCAAAACCTTTTTAATTAAACAATATTTAATTTTTTGCAGAAATCCAAAACCTTTCTTTTCTTGTAGGAGAATCTTAATCAGTTTCTTAGACTATATGAATGACCAACCTGTTCCAAATATAGGTTCATTAAGTTTATGCTAAACCAACTTGATTTTTTATACTTTATAGATACCTCAATCAGAAACCAATCACAGCCCCCCAACTCAAGCAATTCAACCAAATCAGCAATCAAATAATCACATCAGGAAAACAACCCTCAACTTCACCACCACCAGCATGAGGGGTTCTCAATTGCACACACATACAATACAAACAAGAAAAACACAGATAGGATACAAATACAAAAAGTATGACAAATAGCAGATAAGCATAGTTAAACAAGTAGGCAAACCAAAACAATGCACACTCAAGCAAAATATACAAATGCATATGATGTATTCCTGTCGTATGGCTGATGAGCTCATCTGTCAGTTATACAGCCAACCCGACATATCCTAGTAGCTAACCATTGGCCAGTCCCTCTATGCGCGCATCCCCAAAGGTAAAAAATAATATCCATGGAGTCAAACTCCAAACTCAAATATAATATTCTATGGAGTAAAACTCCAAACTCAATAATATTCCATGGGAAAAACTCCAAGCTAGAAAAATCTGGGAAGTTAAAGTGTTTGGTCACAGCATCTTGCAACAGAGGGTCAACAATTATTCTCGATGTCATCATCATTCAACAAAATTCATACTCAAAACTTAATTCATTTCTTTCTAAATAAATCAAACTTAAAACATATAATCTTTAAAACCAAATCTTTCTAAATAATCACTTCAAACAAAGCTTTCCGTTTTTTATAAAAATTTTGGCAGCATCTTCTCTAAAACTCGGATTCTGCTACTCTTCTCGGGTCCCATCCAAACATTCCTCAAACCCTTCTCAACAATTTTCAAACAGTAACTCATTTCTAATAATTAAACTATTTTCAATATCAAATCTTTTTCAAATTTGTTTTAAACCAAATTTCGATATAAAATCTTTTCTAATACCAAATTATTTTCAGAATTAAACTAAATTCCAATATTAAGTCTTTTCAAAAGTTAACTCATTTTTAATAACGAAACATTTCCAAATCTCAAGAAAATCAATTCGAAAAATGCCAATTTAACAAAATCAATAACTCGAAATATTCAACCGTCTCAAACAATCAATAATCCCACAAGACAAACAATCACAATCATCCAGAGTAACTTAGTTCAATCCATAAGACTCTCATCACAAAAATATATTTTTGCATCAATATTGAATTATAACAATTCTCGGAAATAAAAAGAATTTAAGAAAAGTGCCCCTACCTCGAATAATCGAAACCCATAAACCAATCGCGTCAAAGAAACTCTTTTCTCTCGACCCGCACTCAGCAGCAGCCGCTATCACAACTCCGTTTACTTCCGCAACAATAGAAATAGCTTTTATTTCAACAATGCAATTACCAGAACTCGACCCTAGAATGTTAATATCACAAAATTCTCAATAACAGATAACTAGAATGCTAGCAGCAATAGTTTTGGAACACGGTTAATTTTTGCAACAAAAGAACAAAGTAGCAACCTCCGAACTGACTCGTAGCAGCTCCAACAACGGCCAGAAGCTCCTGGGACATTTATTGACGGCAGATTAACTCACAATATTATTTTTCCTATTAGAGACAACCTCAGTAACAACTCTCAAGGTAACGCTGAATTTAACGGATAAAGAAAATCTGCTAAGGCTTACCATGGTGACAGGGACTCGGTGGCAATTTTCGATGGCTAGAACGACAGCGGTTCGCAACAGTAACATGGATCTGGCGGTGAGACAGTGGCGGCAATGAGCTTCCCTCTCTCATGAGCTCCTTCTCCTTGCGCGTCAACGACAACAATGATAAAAATCCTTCCAATGGCGGCGTGCAGTTCTGACGACATTAGAGGCTCGGATGGCGGCGACGGGCTTCCTCTCGGCAATGGCTCCTCCAACGGTGGTAAGACGCGGTGGTGGCAGTGCAGAACAGCTGCAACAGTGCGCGGGTGTGGCGAGGACGAAGCTTCCTTCCTCTTCTTCGTCGATCTCTCATTCTCTTCTGCTCCTCGGCGACCTGATTCCTTGACGGTAACACGACAGCGATGCAGGGATGGCAGCAATGCGTGGTTTGACGGTGAGCTCAAGGGTGTGGCGCGGTGCAGTGGCGGCACGGGTTCCTCGTTGGCACTGCTTCTTCCCCTCTCTTTCTCTCCTGTCCTCCGTTGGTTCTCTCTCTTTCTCCATTTTCCTTTCTTTCTTTCTTTCTTTCTTTCTTCCTTTCTTGATGGCTGGGGGTTTTGGGGAGGAAAAAATGGCAGTGGGGTAAAGGGGTTAGGGTTTTGTGTGTTTGATTTTAGAATTCGGGTTTGATTCGGGGCAATTGTAAAATTAGAAATTTTTGGACAAATTGGGGTTTGTTAAATCTTAATAAAATTAGAGGATATTGTATAAATTGAATTTTAAATTAATTCCTTAAAATTATTTTAAAAATATTATTTAATTATCAATTTGCTAATTGACTTTTAATAAAATATTTTAATTTAAAATTAGAGATAATATAGTTAATTTTCTTTGCTAATAAAAATTAAAGTATTAAATTCTAAAATCTCAATTATTTAAACTAAGTTGTATAAAATTCTTATTCTTTTATAACTACTAAACTTTATAGTTTAAATATAGAAAATTATTCAATAATTGAAAAATTAAGTAAAATTTTTATTTTAATTATTAGAACTTGATTTAATTACTCTTAATAAAATAGTTTATGAAAATGAAACCTTTAATAAATAAATAAATTGAAATTAGCTCATAATAAAATTTTCTGAAATTTTTGGGTCTTACATTTCATGAGCTGTTACTATCACTTATGCTGGATCTTGGCAATTTTCGTAAAAAATGATCTCATTTTGCACTTTCCAGATGAGCCAGGTAAAATTTTCTGCTTCGGTTAACTTTTGTTTCACATTTGGACCTTGTTTGAACAACTTTGTTAATTTTTTCTACCATATCCAGGGTTCTTCTTCACATGGTGGCAGCGATAATTCAGTGATTCTCCAGCAATTGACAGCAAACAAACAGTCCGATAGACAGTGAAAGACAGATTCCTCATAATTGTCACAGCAGAGACATATGGAACTAACTGAGTGAATCTTACTATGTAATCTCCTCTTCACTGGTAAACTTTCGTGCACAACTTTTCATATAAATTTTTTAATCTTCAGCTGACACTTCAACTCCCAAATCCTATACCATAATTACTTCCTTCTATTTCTCTCTTGCAAGAACTCAATTGGTGTGTGAAAAAAAATAAAAGCAATTCTGTAGCCCGTAGCAATAGTGTATGACCTAGTCTTGGTGCGTGGCTATATAATCTCATTTTTCCTGTGTTATTTTTGTCTGGAGTATTGTTGCTGCTTGTTTTGGGTTGAATATCTGTGAAACCAATTTTTGATTTCATTGTCTGCTTGATAACATAATGTCTGATACTGTTTCTGTTTAAAAAATAGTATGAGGGTTAATTATTAGAGACATCGAATTAGGAATCTTTACCTAGTTATCCTCCTTTATTCTGATGAATTCTCCTTGCCTATTTTTTACAAAATACCCTTTTTTAGAACTTTCCTCCCATCCAACACATTCCTTCAACCCCTAGAACGGGTTAGAACCTACCTCTGCCTTAAGAAAGTTTGAAAACCTAAAATACCTGCCTCTGAGAACTTTGTAAATTAATGAATTTGGTCTAGTCAGTAGTTGCCATCCTTGCTTAGCTACTATTGAGAGGTTAAAGGCTCTTAGATCTTCAAAATTCAATCATCCTTGCTCCTTTGGCCTGCATGTCATATTCTAGCTTACCTAGTGCATTCGTCTTTTTTTTTTTTGTTTCTGCCCCCCAACAAAACTGCATAATTGCTTTTTGAATATCCTCTACTAATGTATCTAAAAATTTAAAAAGCTAAAAGTGTAAATAGGATTGGAACCGCCGATGCTACTCCTTGATTTTTCATATAGGGTACTGAAAGAATGCTAGCCAAGTGATCCTTAATATGGATAGGGGTATTATTGCTGAAAAAGATTGATGATTTGCCCAGATTCACTATCTGTTCACTTATCTCTTCATACATCTGTAGTATTTCCAATAAACCTCTACAATCCTCCTCTGTGGCTTCGCTGAACAAGATAGGATCGTCGACAAAGAATAAATGGCTGATTTTAGGACATCTATACTTGAGTCTCAATTTAAAAAATTCAATCTTTGTTCTCTCTTGTAGAGCAGGTGAGTTAAACCCTCTGTACAAAAAAAAAAAGTAGGAAGAGAGAGAATCGCCTTAACGCAATGCTGTGCATAATTTTCTTTTTGAAAGGGATATTTTAGTTTTCTTAATATTAACCAAATTTGTATTTTACACTTTTTCAAATTCAAATTCAAATTTTTAATGTCTAGTATATAATTAAACAACCCTAATATTTAATGGCAATTTTGTCTTTTTAAATCAACTAAAAGGATATTTTAGTATTTTTAGAGTTAAATTTAAATTTTAATTTCTAATACAAATTAAACCATCTTAATTCCAAAGGGTATTTTAGCCTTTTAAAATTAATACTACTTAAAAGAGGGAATTTTTGTATTTTAAAATAAAAATATTATTTTTGTATTTTTATAACAAAATTTTAATTTCCAATACAATTGAAGGGTATATTAATTTTTTTTAAATTAAAATAAAATTTCTTTATGAAAGAAGTAAACAAAGTTAATCTTAAAAAACTATTTTAATATTTTCAAATGTAAGGTTTAAAGGAGTATTTTAGTATTATAATTAACTAAAAGATTATATATTAATCATTTTAAAATTAAATTTCTAATTTATACTATACTTAAACAAAATTAATCTTAAAAAAATTAATTATAAGGAGTATTTTAACAAAACGAATTCAAATATTTTTTGTGAAAAATAAAAAAATAATTTTTATAAAATTATTCAAAAAATTATTTTATTTATTTATATTTAATAGTAAGAATATTTTAGTATATCACATAATATATATTTAAAAATAAATAAAAAATAAATATTGATACAAATAATATAACTTACACATCGTTTTTTATTCATCCACATTTTTATCATATCAATATGTATAAATTAATTAGCTTAAAGTATTGGATGAGTTAATGCATAACACAAGTTATCAATTTAATATATATATATATATATACACACAAGTTAACCCAAATATATATCCACTACTAGCTTATATATGTATTATTATGTATTATGTATGAGTCACATACACTTTTACACTACTTCACGATAATTAGTGTTTGGTGGGCACCAACCTCCGCTTTTTAATTTGTATATGGTTTTGGGTTTGGTAATTTCTATGAAGAATAGTGGAATATTATTATTTACCGAGATGGTAATCAAAACTCATTCTTGACGTGTTGTATTTAAAAAAAAAAATAATAACAAAAAAAAAAACAAATTGTTTTCGGCTAATTGTATTTTTAGAATTAAATATTAAAAATAAAAAGGATAAATTGCCGTCGATAAATTCACTTTTTTGAAAATAAAAAAAAATAAAAATAACTTTTCGTCAACTAATTCACATTTTAAAAACTAAAAAAATAAAAAAATCATTCACCGTCAACAAATTCAATTTTAAATAAAAAAATAACAATTTGTCTGTGACAAATTCGCCTTTTACAATTTATTCCTGACAAATTTTACATGTCCTCGTATTTTTGAAAATTACCAATGGTCTCTATTTTTTTGAATTTTACCTCACCAAATTATATAAAAGAATGAAAAAATTTAGGAGACTAATATTTTTGTTAAAATCTAGCCAGTACTTAATCATAAAAAAATGAATAATTTTATATTATTAAATAAAATTTTACACCATTAAAAATATCAATAATAACTATTTAATGATTATATATTACAAAATTTATTGATCCTTTCACTCCCTAAAAAAATTTTGCCCATCAACTAACCTCTACCTTCTTTAAAACAGAACTTTCAGATTCCATCATTACTTTTTATTTCCGTTAAATATTTTGGTTGCTTACACACGTTAATACCGTGTAGCAAATAATAATGTTCTTAAATTAGTCGACATTGCTGGTAATATACATGCGGATGTTCAATTATAATCAATCTGATTTTGATTTTGGATTATTTAAATAATAGAATAGCCTAATTTTAATTCAAATTGTATATAGGGTGAAAATTATAATATTAGAAAGACAAAAAAATAAATTAAAATTTATTTTATTTAGTATTTATTAATTATTATAAAAATTAATAAATATTAAATAAGATAAATTTTAATTATTTTTAGCTAATATTTTTTTTATTATCAAAACATTTCTGAGATGAAAAATTGTTGATAAAGAGTTAAACGATCGACTAGCCTGTAGACCTAATAACAACCACTACTTTAGTCTTCATTAGCAATCATGTATCGATATATATACATGCATGCAAGAATTGGAAACAAGCGAAGACATTTTATTAAAGAGCAACGTTAGAGGCAGTAATTTTTGTGATTATTAGTCATTAATTAGTCATTAATAATAATTTGATAGTGTAAGATTGGTGTGAAATTTTATCTAATGACTCACTTTTTTCTACTAATTACATTCTAGCCAAAATTCAATAAAACTACTGCCCCTAAACTTTTCCTTTATTAAAAACGTGCACACCCAATTGCAACGTGTTGTCATTATGGCATGCTTGCGACCAATATTGTTTATTTAAAATATAAATATATATGAATTTAAGGGCAAATGGCACGAATAAAATATATAGAGATTAAATTTATACAAATGCAATATTTAGAAATAGGTTATATCTTGGTCTTAAATCTGTTTTATGAAACTGCGGCAGTCGATCACGTTTTAATATTTTTTATGTAACTTACAATATCTTATCACTAAGATTTTGAGATCTGAATCGATTATTAAATCGCTCTAGTCACTGATTTATTAATTTATTAGTTTAACCAATTTAACTGTACTTCAACAAAAAAATCGTTTTAAAATAAAATAATAAATAAATTATAAATATACATCCTAAAATAAATTATAGTTTTTAGTAGATTTTTCTACCAATCTAGTTCAATTAACAAACACCAAATTAATAAGATGTAAAACTGATTTCATTCTAAAATAGCTTCTTCTAAACTAACATCAAGTACCAAATTCTGCAACAAATAATCGTCTTTTTGAAGAGAAAGAATGATCAAAGGTTACACTGCAACATAGAGTATCCACTACAATAAATAAGGATTTTCGCAACGGTAAAAAATCGTTGTTGTAGATTGAAAAACCGTTCCTAAAATTTTAGGCAACGTTTTGGCAACGATTTTTAACCTGTGGTATATGCGGCCGTTGTCAATGTTCAAAGGCAACGGTTTTTTATCTAAGGCAACGGTAACAAAAAAATCGTTGCCAAAGTTACTGGCATAAATAACGGTTTTGAAAAAAAAAATTTACACAACGGTTTCGAACCGTTACTTGATAAGCAATGGTTTTAAACCGTTCTCTTTCATGATCCAACGGTTTAAACTATAACTAAATAGGCAACGGTTTTAAACTGTTGTAGTTTTATTATTCACAAAGTCAACAGTTTTAAAGTGTTACCGTTGGTGTCGTTTTTTGGCAACGGTTTTAATACCATTGCAATTTTATAGTTGTCTAAGACAATGGTCTTAAAGCGTTACCATTGGTGTTATTTTTTGGCAATAGCTTTAATATCAATTTTTTTTATTATTTAGTGTCAATAAATAATTTAAACTATTTGAATCAAGTAACTAAAGAAAAATAATTGAACATTTCCCATCAAATTGGACTTATAAAAATTGTTGTAAGATCCACAATTACATTATATTATTTGCTAGTAAGAATAAAATATGTGTACATTTTCTTAAGTTTCTAAAAGACACAAGACTAATATTATCACTTGAACATATTCCCAAATAGCTTCTTGATGAGGAAATTTATTGTCGGTCTAGAATTTACCAATTAAGTCCGTCGTGAGTATAGTCTAAACCAACAAGCAATTTCACACCAAATTTAGAAAGGGTGTCATCACAATTCAAAATCAATAACTGGGAGTAGAATCCTGGGTCGTTCTCTCTAGGAGTTGCCCTAAGATGCACATCATTGGTTAGGAGTTCTTTTAGTGTTTTGGAGTTGAGTACAAGAAAAGTAAATGGACATGAATTAAAACAATGAGCTCTTAACAATTGAAGTAAGAGAACCAAGAAATTAGACTAGCAAGGATGAATAACAATCAATCAAGTTAAAGGCCTTGGCTAGGGGTGATAATTGGAATTCCTATTCTCATTGTCTCTATCAATTGTGGTAAGAATTGGCTATTGCTCCACTTAGTTAACCTCTAACTATGAAGGAAAGTCAAGTGGGGATAATCAATTTGAATCCACAAATCCTAGTCAAATCCCAATGAAGGACTAGCGTTAGTGGCATGCAAATCAAATAGCAAATTCTAATTAATAATCAACAAAGGACATTGACAATTTAAGTGTCTCCAATAACTCAACCCCAAGCCAAGAGTAAAAAGTCTACTCCATAACTATAGTTGACATTTTCTCAAATACTTAGTGAACAAGAATGAAAGACAATATGAAATTGAGAAGAAAATTCAAATCAAAATTATCTACTACAAATAATTAACAACAATAAGTCAAATAACAACAATGAACATGAAATACCTCAATGCATTAATAGAATTCAAAGTAAACAATATCCAAATCCAAGATCTACAATAACTAGAATAACAAGAACACTAAAACAAGAGTAGGAGAATGAGATCTAAAAAATTAAAGCAATGTAAACTTGAATTAAATTCAGATCTGACCAAAGGATCCAAGTGAAATTGAAATTGAAATTGAAAATACCAAAAACCTAGAGAGAAGTGAGAGTTTTTCTCTTTAGAAACATAAACTCCAAAACTAGCTAAAAATCTCTAATGTGTGAAATCCCCCCATTCCCTTGGTCCTCTTGGGTCTTTTACCTCCAGAATTCAGCTCAGATTGGGCCTGGAGCTCCCGTGAAATCGCTAGCCACGATTTTACTAAAAATGTCACGTGCTAAGTGTCACGCGTGCGTGTAGGCCACGCGTAAGCGTAAGGCATGCGTACGTGTCCATGGAGTTCTTGTTCAGCCACGCGAATGCACCAATTATTACATGCCAATCCCAGCAACCTGCACCCACGCGTGCGCGTAGGCCACGCTTGCGCGTCGCTGTCAATGGTCCAAAGCTCTACTTTTTATGTTCCTTCCACTTATGCATACTTTCTTCCTCTCTTCTAGGCCATTCTTGCCCTATAAACTCTGAAATCACTTAACAAATATATCACGGTATCGAATAGCAATAGAAGAGGATTAAAATGTGGCATGATTGAGGCCAAGGAAGCATGTTTTCAACCATGACACAAACTTAGAAAGGAGACACAAAACCATGCATTTTGTATGAATAAGTGTGAAAGAATATTGATAAAATCCCCAAATTTCATACAAGATAAACCCTTAAAATGGGGGTTTATCAACCTCCCCACACTTAAACCAAGCATGTCTTCATGCTAAAAGAAATCAAAGGCCAAAGGATCATAAGAGAATGGGGTCTTATGAAATGCAATCTACCTACATGAATGCAACTAATGCGGATGCTACTATCTACTTGGTCAAGAGTAAGTCAATCTTCCAAGAACATATATGAGCACATAGGGCAAAATGATAAATCAATACATGAACTCTACCAATTCAAACATCAAAGTGAAGTGTGCATAACTTGCATGAAGAAAGCCCATGAAAGCCGGGAACAAGGAATTGAGCCTTAAACCCTCACCGGAAGTGTTTGCACTCTAGTCGCTCAGTGTGTAGGATTGACCACTCAATTCCCCTCTAATCATGCTTTCCAAGATTTGTTTTTCCTCTAACAATCAACAATTATTCCATGCATGCATACATATATCATGAGGCCTTTTCTTAGGTTGTAATGGGACTAGGGTAAAGGTATGGATACATATGGTTGAGTGAGCTTGAAAATTAAATCTTTGACCAAGCTAAGCTCTCACCTAACCTATGACAATCTATTCAAATCCAATACAATACCTAGCTACCTATGATTCCCACTTTTTCACATACTCATGTACTCTCTTTAATTCACATTCCATATGAATTGTTATTGTTATTCTATTTTGGGGCATTTTGTCCCCTTTTTGTTGCAAATCTTCTTTTATATATATATATATATATATATATATTGCTTTTTTCTTTTGGTGACTATATACAATGGTGCCAATGCATATGGTTTAAGCATCTAATGCATGAGTATGTACCCAATTTCTAATATCTTTAATAAAAATACAAAGCATACTCTTATCTCAACCAATGTCCCAAGTTTCTACACACTTGAATAATACACACACTCACTAGCCTAAGCTAATCAAAGATTCAAATAAAGGACATTTTTTTTATTTTTCGCTTAAAGGCTTGTAATGTTCTAGCATTAAGAACAAAAGGGGTTAAAATAAGCTCAAAATTGGCTAACAACGGTTGATGTAAGGTAAGGCTATTTTGACAAGTGGGCTAAATGTAATGATGGCCTCAATCACACACATGCATTCATATACACAATAATGGAAATATAAAGTCAGACAAATCAAGGATTGCAATCATAAAAGGAGAACAATGCACATAAGAATTGAAATAAGTGGTTATATGATGTAACCACGCAATTGGGCTCAAGACTCACATGCTTGTGTTCTTAGCTCAAAAATCATGTTCCTAAATAAATTCTTCAAGTAAGCTTAACACCAAAATTTTTTTTTTTCAAATTGGTAGGGTGCCCTAAAAAATATAGTTTCTTGGAAAAGAAGTCATCACCCTAACCAAGTGGTCCTAACAAGAAACAACTACCATGCAAAACATGTTCAAAAGTAAAAACTAACCATATAATTTATCCTAATTAACCAAAGAAAATCAAAGTTTTGGGTGTTGAAAGGGAAAGGGTATTACCTACGGAGATCGGTCGAATGACCTCCTCACACTTAAGAATTAGCACGGTCCTCCGTGCTATTGGTAAGGCGCAAGAGGCGATCGGATTCGGAACTTCCACTATCCCTTTCATGAGTGCCATCTTCACTTAAGTTCGAAGTGGATGTGAAGATCTCTGGCTCTTCCACAGGCGGGGTCATAGAACTCAAGAGCTTCTTTACATAAGCAAATCGGTGTTGGTTCCGCCGTTCATATTGGTCCATCTTCTTATGGAGAGCTACAAGCAGTTGGTGGGACGATTGTTGTGGTACTGATGAAGTGGTAGGGATGTCCGAGGGAATAGCTATGTCAAGGCCTGTGGTGTCCGCGGGAGGCTTGAGATATTTTTCGGTTGGGACGACAGAGCCCTTTGCCGGAGTTATTGCCTTCATGCCGTTAGCCTCTTGGGGGACACCAGCAGTAGCAACCAAATCTGTCACCAAGGCGGGAAACGGGAGGTTACCCTTAGCATGGACAGGACCCATTGCTTGTCTGATGAGGGGAAGGATATTGACCGGCCTCTAAGTTAGTATGCACCAGACAAGGAGGGCTAAGTCTGCTGTAATTGACGACTCATGAGTGCTTGGAAGAATGTAGTGGGACAATATCTGAACCCACGCTCGAGCTTCCATAGTAAGCGTGCGTGCGTCAATGCACTTAGGCCGGAGCCTGAGTGTCCCTTGGGTCCAATGTCACTCCGGTTCGGCAATGACCTTAAGGATAGAATCCCAATCAAAACCACGTGTGCAGCGCTATTGCAGGACCTCTTGGTAACCGTCTGATCCTTTCGCCATTGGCAAGACATTAAGTATCCCTTGAATAGCTTCTTCCGAAACCAGGACTTCCTTCCGGCGCACAAAAATAGTTTGAAGAGAAGGGGAGTGGTAATTTGAGTAAAACTCCACCACCCAAGAAAGGTTGGCTTCTTGTGGTTTCCACATTAGACATCCTCATTGTTGCCGCTCAATGCAGGGTAAGATACACTGAACAAGATGCTCCGGAGGAACGAGAAGGTGTTCAGGATGATAACTTCAACTATAGCGAGGAGCATGAGCTCACAATAGCGGTTGGAAAACCTTGTGGGGTCCTTTGCAGGGTTGCTCTTCTCTTGCTCATCAATATTAAAGATGCTTTTTGCCCTCTGGGGAGGGGCTTGACTTTTGGTGCAGGAAGCACCTTAGCAGTTTTTCTTCAAGGTGCCCTCTTGGTAGGCGGCTTTTTCAGAGCTTTTCCTTTGTTCTTTTTTATGGCCATCGTGAAAAGGGAAGGAAAAGAGAAAATATTAAACTCGAAGAAGCAACATAACCGTGATAATCATGCAAGTGAGAAGTAATGCCATAGAAGAGTAAAGCGTCTTGAAGACATGACAGCTGTAACATGTGAGCAAGACAACAATGGAAACTTGGGCAAGTCACTAGCATGAGATGCAAGAGTGAGATAAGCATGCAAGTAAAACGCATGAGAGGAATAAGCTCAAGCATCAATAACAACACAATGTAGCATATGCAAGAAGGGCAATAAGCACAAGAAAGTCATATGCATAGTCCAATTCCATGACAATGAGGCATACAAATGAAGTAAGGTGGAATTAGAGAATGTGGAACCACTAGTCTTGCAATATGCTACAAAGAAGCAAGTCATGGGTATGAGCATATGTATAGTGAAGATGAAGTGCAATAGCTCAATTCACAATAAGAAGGCAAGTGTAGTGAGAGAAAAGCACAATATTGAAAGCATAGTGTCAAAATGAACTAAAAATGTCATAGGTGCTTTTCAACAAACACTTGGTGTGCAACATTCAAACAACAAGCAAATTGAACAAATTCAAAGATGTAACATCCCAAAATGAAATATCAAACATCAAAATAACACCACATAATGATAAAGGAGTCAAAACATAGCAAGATATTCCATCAATGCAAGAGACAAGTCCAACTTCAACACCCATGAAAAATAGAAAAAGAAAGCAATCAAATAAACACGAATGCATTAATCAAAATGTAACTAAGAACAAATGGAAGAGAGTAATTAAAATGCAACTAATAAGAGAAAAAAATTTAAACAAAAATAAAGAAAAGAAAAAGGAGTAGAAAATCTTGAGCAGAGGAAGAAGGTCAGGTGGAGTGCAAGTGGAAATAGGAGAAGAGAAATGGAAGAAGGAGAGGAGAGAGAAAGTGGGACTGCCGGAGGTGGTGGTCGCCGGTGGATGATGCCACCGGTGGTAGTGGGCGGAGATAAGGTAGTAGGAGGGAGGAAGAAGAAAGGAAGAAGGAATAGAAGAAGAAGATTGAAGAAAGAAATGAAACAGGGTACACTGGGTGTTAGCTACGTAATGAACGCGATGCGTTCACGCCAACCACACGTACACATGGATGAGGAGGAAAGAGACTGGACGTGCGAGCGTCGCCCATGCATAGTAGAAAGGGAAAGGATGCGGACACGTCAGGAGACGTGCACGCGTGAAAACAGTCGCGCGTTTGGCACAAAGGCAGCATGAATCCCGCACAACTCTCGGATTTATGTACCAAGAGTTGGCTGCAGGGCAATCGACGCATATGTGTCATGCGATGCGCACGCGTTGGTAGTCAGAATGGAAAACGACGCATAAGTGTGGGGTAGAAGTTATGCTCCCAGCACAATTGTCGCGCGGTGTTTGCACAACTCTCGGGTTTTTAGTACCAAGAGTTGCAATTCCGCAATCGACGCGTATGCATCGCCCACGCTTACGCGTGGGTCGTGCGTACAAAAGCAGGGACGCACGCGTGTCATCCATGCTTACACGTGGATGCGCAAAATAGTAAGGGACGCGTACGCGTCGAACAGCGCGCACGCATGACATGGGACATGCGTTGGGCATAGTGTTGGCACAAATCTCGCATAACTCTCGGGTTTGTGAACCAAAAGTTGCAGAGATGCCATCGACACGTACGCGTCTACCACGCTTGCGCGTGGATAGCCTCCTCTTTTTTATTTCATAAACATGAAGAAATGCATTTTCAACACAATCTTGGCAGGCATTCAAGATGAAAAGGTTAAAAACACTCAAAAATTCATGCAATACTCAAAATGACGTGTTTTCTTCAACATTAAGAGTCCAACCTAACCAAGATCAATGACAATTTCATGAATATCTTAACCAAGTCAAGCAAAATCAAGCCTATCTAGACAAACTCTAAAACTAAGCAATTACAAAATCAAGCAAAGAGTCTAAGAACTACATGCAAAAGATACAAAAAGGAATATCTCACCATGGTGGGGTGTCTCCCACCTAGCACTTTTCTTTAACGTCCTTAAGTTGGATGGTCATGAGCTCATATCTGTTCACCTTCTGGTGCATCCTCAAGGAGGAACACCTCAACCTCTTTGTTGCTCTTCATCTTCTCTCCATGGTATAGCTTCAAACGGTGACCATTAACTTTGAAGATTGTGGGGCTTGAAGGATGACTCAAGTAAAAAACCCCATATGGCTCCGCCTTCTCCACTCTATAGGGTCCTTCCCATCTTGATCTTAACTTTCTAGGCATCAACCTCAATCTAGATTTGTAGAGAAGGATAAGATCCCTAGCTCTAAACTCTCTCCTTTTGATATTCTTATCATGCACCGCCTTCATTCTCTCTTTGTAGAGTCTTGAACTCTCATAAGCTTCCAATCTAAGACACTCAAATTCTACGAGTTGCAACTTCCTCGATTCTCCCCAATCCTGAGTTGCATTCTTTGATGGCCTAATAAGCCTTATGCTCTATCTCCACCAGAAGATGACAAGCCTTGCCATAGACTAGCCAGAACGGGCTCATACCAATTGGCGTTTTGTAAGCCATCCGGTAAGCCCATAGCACATCACTGAGCTTAGCACTCCAGTCCTCCTATGAGGCTTCACAATCTTCTCCAAGATGCACTTGATTTTCCGATTGGAGACCTCGGCTTGGCCATTTGTTTGGGGATGGTAGGCTGTGGCCACCTTGTGGATGATGACATACTTCTTCATTAACCCTATCATTCTCTTCTTGCAAAAATGAGAGCCTTGATCACTCACGATTGCTCGTGGTGATCCAAAGCGACAAATTATGTTATTCCGAACAAAAGAAAGAACCACATTAGCATCATCAGTGCAGGTGGGAATCACTTCCACCCATTTGGAGACATAGTCAACAGCTAGCAGAATATAGAGGAAACCATTAGAGTTTGCAAAAGGACCCATGAAGTCAATACCCCAAACATAAAAAATCTCACAAAATAACATAGTTTGTTGGGGTATCTCATCCTTCTTGGAGATATTTCCAAATCTAAGGCATTGTGGGCAAGAGTTACAAAAGAGAGATGCACCTTTAAAAAGTGTAGGCCACCAAAATCCGCAATCTAGAATCTTTCTTGCAGTTCTCTGAGGTCCAAAATGGCCACATCCCTCAGAGGAGTGGCAGGCCTCCAAGATAGACTGGAATTCAAATTGTGGAATACACCTTCTGATTACTTGGTCCGCACCACATCTCCATAAGTATGGGTCATCCCATATATAATATTTGGATTCTCTCTTAAGCTTATCCCTTTGATTTTTAGAGAAATTGGGAGGAAAGGTGCGAGCAACCAAGTAATTGGCAATAGATGCATACCAAGGGATCACTTCGGATATTGCTTGCAAGCCCTCAAGGGGAAATGCATCATTGATAGGAGTGGGATCGCCCTTTGGATGCTCAAGGCGACCCAAGTGGTCCGCCACTAAATTTTGGGAACCACTCCTATCTTTGATTTCTAGATCAAATTCTTGCAAAAAGCAATACCCATCTTATCAACCTTGGTTTAGACTCTTTCTTGGTCAACAAATATTTCAATGTCGCATGATCCGAATATACTACCACTTTTGAGCCAAGTAAATAAGCCTGGAATTTATCCAAGGCAAAGACAATTTCTAACAATTCCTTCTCAGTGGTAGTATAATTGGATTGGGCTCCATCCAAAGTTTTAGAGGCATAGGCAATGACATAAGAATTTTTACCTTCGCGCTGAGCTAGCGCCGCTCCCACCGCATAGTTGGATGTGTCACACATGATCTTGAATGGCCTACTCCAGTCAGGCCCTCTTACAATGGGAGCTTGGGTCAAAGCAATTTTAAGCTTGTCAAATGCCTCCATGTAATCTTCACTCAATTCAAATTCAATATCCTTTCACAATAATCAGGAGAGAGGTAGTGCCACCTTACTAAAGTCCTTGATTAACCACTGGTAAAAACCTGCATGACCAAGAAACGCACGGACTTCCCTCACAGAAGAAGGGTAAGGCAAACTAGAAATCACATCGACCTTTGACGAATCCACATAAATACCATTATTAGAGACAATGTGACCTAAAACAATACCTTGTCTAACCATAAAATGACATTTCTCAAAATTAAGAACAAGGTTTGATTTAGTACACCTCTCTAATACTTTTGCAAGGTTATCCAAACAAAGGTCAAAGGAGTCCCCATAAACGCTAAAATCGTCCATGAATACCTCCATGCAATGCTCAAGAAGATCCGCAAATAAACTCACCTTTGGAATGTAGCCAGTGTGTTGCACAAGGCAAATGGCATTCTCTTGTAGGCATATGTTCCAAAGGAGCATGTGAAGGTAGTTTTCTCCTGATCTTCTGGGGCAATGTGGATTTGAAAGTACCCAGAATAGCCATCTAAGAAACAATAATGAGATTTACCAGACAAGCGATCAAGCGTTTGATCGATGAATGGCAATGGAAAGTGATCCTTCCTTGTGGCCATGTTTAAACGCCTATAGTCAATACAGACCCTCCATGAGTTTTGCACCCTTGTTGCCATAAGCTTCCCGCTCTCATTCTTGATTGTAGTAACACCAGACTTCTTTGGAACGACTTGTACGGGGCTCACCCACTCACTAGCCAAAATCGGATAGATAATGTCGGCCTCTAGCAACCAGGTTACCTCTTTCTTCACAACCTCTAGAACGGTAGGATTCAAACGCCTTTGAGGTTGCCGAATAGGTTTAGTTCCTTCTTCTAGAAAGATGCGGTGTTCAAACACTTGAGGGCTTATTGACAAACCCCGTTTTGACGGTTTATCTTGTATTGATTTTAGGGGATTTTATAACCTTTTACCCACATTTATCCATTGAAATAGCATGGTTTTATAACTTCTCCTTTAATTGTGCTTAAGAGTGAAAACATGCTTTTTAGATCTTAAAATAGCTAAATCTAATTCTCCTTGATTCCATTAGATGCCTTGATATGTTTGTTAAGTGATTTAAGGTTTAGGAGGCAAAGATTGGATCAAGGGAATGAAGAAAGAAGCATGAAAAGTTGGAGAACTCATGAAGAAATGAAAGAACCGGAAAGCTGTCAAGCCAACCTCTTCGCACTTAAACGACCATAACTTGAGCTACAGAGGTCCAAATGATGCGGTTCCAGTTGGGTTAGAAAGCTAACATCCGGGGCTTCGAAACGATATGAGATTTGCCATAGTTGCATCGCGCATAGGGGCGCGCACGCGCATGGTACGCGGACGCGCCGATGGTGGCACATGACCCACTTAATGCAACACGTGGCCAGCGATTTTAGAAGCCTTGTGGGCCCAATCCAACTCATTTCTGATGCTATTTAACCCAAGGAGTGAAGAGGGAAACACATGTTAGTTACCATTAGTTTAGTTTAGTAGTTAGAGTTAGTTTCTAGAGAGAGAAGCTCTCACTTCTCTCTAGGATTAGGATTAGGATTAGGTTTAGTTCTTAGATTTAGATTTAGATTCATCTTCTTCTACTTCTATCTTCTCAATTCCTTGTAGTTACAATCATTCTTCTCCTATTCTTTTGGTGTAATCTCTTTTATGTTGTTCTTATATTTTTTTGTAGATCTAGTATTGTTCCTTCTACTTTCTTTCAATTCAATTCAAGGTAATTCATAATAATTGTGTTTCTTTTGATTGTTGTTGTTAATTTCTTTCAATAATTGTTGTTAGATTCTCTTCTTGTTGTCAATTTGCTTTGCTTTTCTTTTGTGCCTTCCAAGTGTTTGATGAAATGCTTGGTTGGATTTTAGTGTAGGTTTTGTTCCTCTTGGCTTTGGTAGAGTAATTAGTGACTCTTGAGTTATCTAATTCTTTTGTTGGTTGATAATTAGAAGTTGCTAATTGATTTGAATGCCACTAAAGCTAGTCTTTCCTTTAGGAGTTGATTAGGACTTGAGGAATCGAATTGATTCATCCACTTGACTTTCCTCCATAGTTAGAGGTTAACTAAGTGGGAGCAATACACAATTCTCATCACAATTGAGAAGGATAACTAGGATAGGACTTCTAGTTCTCATATCTTGCCAAGAGCTTTGTTAGTTGTTAGTTTATTTCCTTTGCCATTTATAATTCTTGTCTATAATCTCAAAAACCCAAAAACAATTCACAACCAATAACAAGACACTTTATTGTAAATCCTAGGGAGAACGACCCGAGGTTTAAATACTTCGGTTTATAGATTTTAGGGGTTTGTACTTGTGACAAACAAATTTTTGTATGAGAGGATTATTGTTGGTTTAGAGACTATACTTCAACGAGATTTCACTTGTGAAATTCTATACCATCAAAAATCCAAATCATCAAAATGGCGCCGTTGCCGGGGATTTGCAATGGTGTTGTGTTATTGGTTATTGTACATATGTGAATATTGTGAATAGGTTTATCTTTTGTTTATTTCTTAATTTTTGTTAGTTTTATTTTGTTCTCTCGTTATGAATTCTCACTTTGGCTTTGAGTTTGGTTCTAATTGTGTTGTAGGAAATGTGGACTTCAATGGCAACATGTACCATGGATGGAACCAACAAAGATGGGAGGAGCCGCAAGGAATTGATCACTCCTATTGGCAACAACCTCCGGATACTTATAGGTATAATTTCCATCCTAATGCATGTCAATTTAACGGCTATGATGACTCTTTTTGTGACACTCAACAATCACCATCATATGCCTATGAATCTCATCCTCAACATGAACCTCAACCATTCTCACAAGCCTTTCCATACCAAGCACCTTCCTATGATCCATATCCATCATATGACCAATCATCCATACCATATTTTTATGACCATTATGAGCAAGAACCTTTAAACCCACCACAACCCTATCAAGATTACTACCATGAACCACCTCAACACTCACCATCTCCATACCCTTACCAAGAAGAACCACCTTCCTACTATGAACCCTCTCTCCAATATAATGAACCTTCCTATTCACCCCAAGCCCCAATAGACGATTCTCTCACTTTGTTACTCCAAGGACAAGAAGCCATGAAGCGGGATACACTTGAGTTTGTGACCAATTTGACCAAGGTGGTGCATACTTTAACCCACCAATGTTTGAAGACTCAAGGTACTTCCGTGACCACATGTGAAAAGTCAAAAGAAGAGCAAAGCATGAAGGAGAAATTGGAAAATTCGGTGGAAAAGAAGGGAGAATCAAGTTTTGTGTTGGAACAATTGGAGGAGCCTATGATCATTGAAGAAAAGGAAGAGGTGGTTGAAGATTTAGGAGATGTTGAAAGTCCATGGGAATGTAGCATCATGGAGAACTCTTCCAAGAAGCTTGATATTGATGTTGAGGAGGGTGCGCAACCTCCAAGGCATATCATCGTTGGAGACTTGGAAGAGGCTTATCAAGAGATGGATTCAATCATGGATGAATTTCTTTCTACAATGGAATCCTCTCCCATTGGACATGGAGTTGAAATTATAGAAGAGTGTGCACAACCTCCCATACCCTTGGTGAACAATGAAGAAGAGAGTGAATCAAAAGAGAGCTACCAAGAGGAAAAAGTTGGCATGGTGTATATTGAAATTGAAGAATATGAAGAGGTTGATCAACAGATGGATTCATTCGTCAATGAATTCCTATCCAGAATTGAATCACCTTCCATTGGGCAAGATGAAGTTCTTGAAGACAACACCAAGCCAAGTGAAAAAGGGGAAAATGTTGAAATTGAAGAAGCTTGTGAAGAGGTAGAAACAACTAAAGAAGAGCACAAGGAAGTAGACCTTGCATTGTCTAAGTGTAGGGAGGTCTCCCTTCCCAAGTCACCATCCAACACAACATTCAAGTGGGTAAAATTCTTATCCCTAAGCTTTACTTTCTCACTTGAATATGGTTTAATTGAAAATGATGGTCAACTTAGAGCTCTTTGTGGAGTTAAGAGTAGGAAAGAGTTGTGTAGTGGTTGGAAACATCATTCTAAGCTCATGACGGTTGTAAGCTCAAAATTCAAGAGCAATGGTTGGTGTGAAACCAAATGGCATAGGTCTAGGAAGTTGTTTGGAAGCTTCTTTGAGAATTCCAAGGCCATACCACCCGAATGGAATAATGACGATCAATCTAAGGACGGGTGTCAAAACAAAGTGTGGGATCCCGGATCGCACAATGAAAATCAAATTTGGGAGCTCATGGTTTGTGGAGAACTCTATCAAAGCTTGAAGATATTGAAATTGAAGAATGAATCTTATTGGAGATTCAAGCATTGGTGGAAGTTCCAAGATGAGTACAAGCACAAGCCCCCTTGAGAGGAGCTCCCCATAAGTCCAACTTAAGGACAATAAACAAAAGTGCTAGGTGGGAGACACCCCACCATGGTAACATCTTTTCATTTTCTTTCTTTGTACATATTGGTAGAATTAGTTTAACTTCATGTTTTTATTGGTTTGTTAAGTTTAGTTAGAAGTATAATATGATAAATAAGGTTTTAGGGTGTTTTGGTAGCTGTTTGGAGGATTGAAAGGCTCGGATTGGTGTAAGAACTTAGAAAAATATTTTTTGAAAAACAGAACACCATCCACGCGTGCGCGCACCTAACGCGTACGCGCACCTGAGCATTTTTCGACCATCCACGCGGACGTGCACTGTACGCGTACGCGTGGATGCAAAATTTCACCTCCGGCCAAAAATCCGAGAGTTAGGCCTGCACTGTGCGAACATTGGGCCTAAGGCACAAGTCTATGCACGCGTGCGCGCACTTGGCGCGTACGCGCACATGATCTTAAATTGGCATGCACGCGCACGCGCACTGTCCGCGCGCGCGCCGATTGCACAATCTGCACCCCCGGTACTTCTACCCGAGAGTTGTGCCAGACTTGGGCCGACATTATGCCTCCGGCCTAACTCGATGCACGCGTGCGCGCACCTGGCGCGTACGCGTCCTTCAACCAATATGCACATCGACGCGTATGCACGCATGACGCGCACGCGTCGGTAAAAAAAAAAAAGAGAGAGTTTTTTTTCTCATCTTCCATTTTCTTTTGCTTATCACATTCGCATACTTCTACTCTTCCCATTTTCATTTAGTTTTTGTAGCATGTTTTCGTTTTTTTTTAGTCGTTTTAATAATGGTGTTGCATCTTCCTACTCAATTGTTGAGGATTCATTGCATTACTTTGGTGCTTCTTGACTTGTTTCATATTGTTGGGTGATGTTTCTCTTCAAATCAATGCTCAATATTTTATGCACTTGTGTTCTTTGTGCATTGATATGACCTTCTATTGTCTTTCATGGCCCACTCTCTCTTGTTCGAACTTGATGCTCATCATGCTCTTCATGCTTTGACCTTACTCTTGCATCAAGTATCATTGATATGCCATTTTCTCTTATTGTTTCCTCCTCTACATGTTGTAGCTACCATGTAGTGTGAGAACCATACCTTTATTTGGCATTAGCCCCCGCCTATATTCTATTTGCTTTGATATCTTTGTTATAGGCTTAACTTTCTTTCTTTTTCTTTCCTTTTAGGTTAGCCACCAAGAAGGGGGAAAGGAAAAGCTTTTAAATGGGGCAACAAACAAGTCATCCGCACTACCATTTGAGGAGCTCATCAATTGTAGCAACCCGTCCACCTTGCTCTTCTTTGCATGCACCGAGGACGGTGCAACCTTCAAGTGTGGGGAGGTCGTTCGACCGATCTCCATGGGTAACAATTTCCTTTTCAACACCAATTCTTAGTTTTCTTTGTTAGATTAGTTATTGCATTGCATGATAGGTTGCATGTTAGTTAGAATTTGTACATATTTTACTACCTTCTTCTTATTAGGACTACTTGGTTAGAGTGATGATTTCTTTCCCAAGAAACCATTTTAGGGCAACCTACCAATTTGAAAAAGAAAAATTTCTGTTGAACTTGCTTGAAAGAATGTATTTTGGAACATGTTTTTTGAGCTAAGAACACAAGCAAGTGAGATTTGAGCCTAATGATGTGGTTACATCTTATAACCACTTATTTTTCCTTCTTGTGTGCATTATTCTCTTCCTATGAGTGTAATCTTCGATTTGTTTGATTCTTTATGTCCATTATTTTGTGTATTCATGCATTTATATGATTGAGGCCATCATTCCATTAGCTCACTTACCCAAATGGCCTTACCTTTTATCTTCCTTTGTTAGCCAACTTTGAGCCTACGCTTAACCCACTTATTCTTATTTTAGCACATTACAAGCCTTAAAGCGAAAAACAATGAATGTCCTTTATTTGGATCTTTGATTAGCTTAGGCTAGTGAGTGTGAGTGTCATCCAAGAGTGGAAAAACTTTGGGACATTGGTTGGGATAAAAGGGTGTTTGTGTTTTGTATTTTTATATTGGGGAATTGGTACATACTCATGTATTGATTAAATGTATAGACCTTATGCATTGATGTTCTTGTGTATAGTTTAAAAGAAAAAGAAAAAAGGAAAGGAAAAAGAAATAAAAGTGAAAAAAAAGGAGAGAGAAAAAGAAAAAAATTGTATATAGAAAAAGAAAGAGAAAAATAGTAAAAGGGGACAAAATGCCCCAAAGTGAAGCTCAATAAGAATCAATGCATAAGTGTTGTGAAATGAAAAGAAAATGCATGAGTATGTGAAAAAAGTGAGGAATTGGTAGTTAGATTAGTACTTAATTGCATAGGTCATTATATAGGTTAGGTGGGAAAGTTTCAGTTAATCAAAGATTCAAATCCTAAGTCCACTAGCCAAATATGACCCTACCTTAACCCTAGCCCCATTACAACCTAAGGAAAAGACCTCATGATAATTGTATGCGTGCATTGAATAATTGTTGATTGTTAGATGAAAAACAAATCTTGGAAAGCATGATTAGGGGAGAATTGAGTGAATCAACCCCAAACACCGAGTGACTAGAGTGCAAACACTTCCGGTGAGGGTTCGATGCTCAATTCCTTGATTCCTGGCTTTTATGAGCGTTCTTCTTGCAAGTCTACTTGAATTTCATTTTGATATTTAAATTGGTAGGACTCATGAATTGTTATATGATCTTAAGCCCTACTTGTGCATGTATGTCTTGGAGATTGATTTATTTTTAACCAAGTAGGTAGAATCATTTTGCATTTAGTAGCATGCATATAGTTTCTTTGCTTTGAATAAGTGTCATATCCTTTATTTCTCTCTTGGCTTAAGCATGAGGACATGCTTGGTTTAAGTGTGGGGAGGTTGACAAACCCCGTTTTGACGGTTTATCTTGTATTGATTTTAGGGGATTTTATAACCTTTTACCCACATTTATCCATTGAAATAGCATGATTTTATAACTTCTCCTTTAATTGTGCTTAAGAGTGAAAACATGCTATTTAGGTCTTAAAATAGCTAAATCTAATTCTCCTTGATTCCATTAGATGCCTTAATATGTTTGTTAAGTGATTTAAGGTTTAGAAGGCAAAGATTGGCTCAAGGTAATGAAGAAAGAAGCATGAAAAGTTGGAGAACTCATGAAGAAATGAAAGAACCGGAAAGCTATCAAGCCGACCTCTTCGCACTTAAACGACCATAACTTGAGCTACAGAGGTCCAAATGATGCGGTTCCAGTTGGGTTAGAAAGCTAACATCCGGGGCTTCGAAACGATATAAGATTTGCCATAGTTGCATCGTGCATAGGGGCGCGCACGCGCACGGTACGCGGACGCGCCGATGGTGGCACATGACCCACTTAATGCAACACGTGGCCAGCGATTTTAGAAGCCTTGTGGGCCCAATCCAACTCATTTCTGATACTATTTAACCCAAGGAGTGAAGAGGGAAACACATGTTAGTTACCATTAGTTTAGTTTAGTAGTTAGAGTTAGTTTCTAGAGAGAGAAGCTCTCACTTCTCTCTAGGATTAGGATTAGGATTAGGTTTAGTTCTTAGATTTAGATTTAGATTCATCTTCTTCTACTTCTATCTTCTCAATTCCTTGTAGTTACAATCATTCTTCTCCTATTCTTTTGGTGTAATCTCTTTTATGTTGTTCTTATATTTTTTTGTAGATCTAGTATTGTTCCTTCTACTTTCTTTCAATTCAATTCAAGGTAATTCATAATAATTGTGTTTCTTTTGATTGTTGTTGTTAATTTCTTTCAATAATTGTTGTTAGATTCTCTTCTTGTTGTCAATTTGCTTTGCTTTTCTTTTGTGCCTTCCAAGTGTTTGATGAAATGCTTGGTTAGATTTTAGTGTAGGTTTTGTTCCTCTTGGCTTTGGTAGAGTAATTAGTGACTCTTGAGTTATCTAATTCTTTTGTTGGTTGATAATTAGAAGTTGCTAATTGATTTGAATGCCACTAAAGCTAGTCTTTCCTTTAGGAGTTGATTAGGACTTGAGGAATCGAATTGATTCATCCACTTGACTTTCCTCCATAGTTAGAGGTTAACTAAGTGGGAGCAATACACAATTCTCATCACAATTGAGAAGGATAACTAGGATAGGACTTCTAGTTCTCATATCTTGCCAAGAGCTTTGTTAGTTGTTAGTTTATTTCCTTTGCCATTTATAATTCTTGTCTATAATCTCAAAAACCCAAAAACAACTCACAACCAATAACAAGACACTTTATTGTAAATCCTAGGGAGAACGACCCAAGGTTTAAATACTTCGGTTTATAGATTTTAGGGGTTTGTACTTGTGACAAACAAATTTTTGTATGAGAGGATTATTGTTGGTTTAGAGACTATACTTCAACGAGATTTCACTTGTGAAATTCTATACCATCAAAAATCCAAATCATCACTTATGTCAACTAGTTCCGCCAAACTCCATCCAATAGCCTTTTTGTTTCTGCTCAAGATATGAAGCAACTTCTCCTCTTGTTGGGAGGTGAGCTCCTTTGCAACAATTACCGGGAGCTTTTAATCTTCATCATGATAGACATATTTTAGGTAGGGTGGAAGCAGTTTCAAATCCACACTTTGTTCATGACTCGGCACTTGATCATCCGGTAAGACCGGAGTGGGTAAGGTGTTCTCGTCACATTCGTGGGGCTCCCCACACTTGGACCTTAAATCACACTCTTCTCATCAAAACTAGCATTGTGTACTTTGGCCACAACATTGTCAATCAAATCACACTGGAAAATAGAATGGTCCTCCGGTGGGTGTCTCATGGCTTCATCAAGACTAAAGCTCACAACTCTTCCATCAATCTCAAAAGAATAGGTTCCCGAAAAAAACATCCAGTTTGAACCGGGAGGTTCTCAAGAACGGCCTCCCAAGCAAGATAGATGATGTTCTTTTGGATTCACTAGGTGGCATCTCAAGAATATGGAAATTAATTGGGAAGACCAACCCCTTTATACTCACCAACACATCCTCCGCAATACCAACCATAGATATTATGCTCTTGTCCGCCAATATGAATCGGGCCGTCGACCATTTCAACGGCGGGAGCTTCAATACATGATAAACAGATTGAGGCATAATACTAACACAGGCACCAAGATCACACATGCAATCAACGAATTGGACGCCATCTATGGTGCAAGTGACCAAGCAAGGACCCGGATCACCACATTTTTCCGGTATTGCACCCATCAAAGCCGAAATAGAGCTTCCCAATGGAATAGTTTCTAAATCATGAATTCTTTCCTTGTTCATATACAAATCTTTTAGAAACTTGTCATATTTAGGGACTTGGTGAATAGCATCAAAAAGAGGGATGGTTACCTCAACCTTTTTGAACATCTCCACCATCTTAGGATCAAGCTCTACATGCTTCTTGGTCTTCCTTGCCAATGTAGGAAATGGGATTGAAGTAGCCTCTTCCAAGACATTTCCATCCTTAGAACTCCATCTCTTGATTGGTTGACTTCTTCTTTAACTACCTCGTGTGCCTCATCTTTCTCTTCAATTTCTTCTACCTCAACCACATCCTCATCTCGAGTGACTTTCTTTGGGCTTGGTGCCTCCAGACTCCTCTCTTGTAATTTGGTGTCGGACCTCAAGGTGATGGCATTGATGCCACCTTTGGGGTTGGGTAAAAGTTGACAGGGCAAAGCACTAGAACTTAAAGCTTGAGTAGTGGAGGTAGAGGGTGGTTCCATATGGGCTAGAAGAGCTTGGATGGTAGATGTAAGACCGGTGAGACTAGAGGCAAGTGTGGTTTGAAGTTCTTTTTGTCCTTGAAGAATAAAATGGAGTGTTTCATCTTGGTTGAAAGAAGAGGAAGGATAGGTGATTTGGGGGGCTTGTGGTTGATTGAGTTGAAGTGCTTGCCATTGGTGAGGCGGTTGGTAGATTTGCTAGGTTCTTCCTTGGTTTTGTTGGTGGTATGGGGGGTTTTATTGGTAGCGGTGTTGTTGATGGTTGTTATTCCACCTTTGATTCCTACTATTATCCCTACCTCCTTGGTTATAGTTGTCCCTCCATCCTTGGTTGGAATTGTCTTGCCAACCTTGATTAAAATTTCCTCCTTGGTTATAGTTGCCTCCTTATTGATGATACTCTTGGTTCGGTCGGTTGTAATAGGCATTAGTAGTCGCTACGGTATTGTCCTCTTGGAGACTTGGACATTCATCCGTATAATGGGAGTAACAAGAGTAAATTCCGCACACTCTTTGAGGAACCAACTGTTGACTTTGTTGTTGTTGAGGGGGTGGAGGTTGTTGTTGATTAAGTTGGAGTTGCTTGAGAATGCTAGTCATCTCTCCCAAGGTTTTGGTAAGGGCGACGGTCTCACCACTAAAAGAAACTTCATCTATGGCTCTTGGGTGATTGTTCCTTTGTCTAGCATGTAGGGTGGACTCGGCCAAATCGGTGATGAGTTGCCATGCTTCCTCTGTCGTTCTATACTTTGTCAAGGAACCATTACTAGAAGCATCCAAGAAGATCTTTTCTTGAGGTTTCATTCCTTGGCAAAAGTAGCTAATCAACACTAGAGTGTCAATCATGTGGTTAGAGCATGAGTCAAGAAGCTTCTGGAAACGTTCCTAATACTCATATAGAGTTTCCGATTCACCTTGGACAATGTTTAAAATTTCCTTCAGTAACCTATCTGTCACTTCCACAGGAAAGAATTTGTCCAGGAACTCCCTTCTAAGCAAATCCCAATCGCTAACAATCTCATTGGACAAAGTGTAGAACCACTCTTTAGCTCTTCCCTCAAGAGAGAATGGAAAAGCATACAACCAAACGGCAACCTCATTGGAACTTTCTCGCCTAGTAGTAGAACATACACCTTGGAAATCCCTAAGGTGTCTAATAGAATCTTGAGCGAAAAGTCCATGAAACTTCGGTAGAAGATTGATCAAAGCAGTTTTAAGCTCAAAGTTAGCATTCAAGTCTAGGATGACGCACTTGAAGCGGTTGAAGAACAAAATCCGGAGCACCGGCTTCCTTAAGAGTGACTCTCCTTGGAGCGGCCATAGTATCGGTACCTAAATTGATGGAAGAGTTATTAGTAGTATCAATGGAAGAGTAGATAGTGCCTTCTTCAAATGACGATTCGGATTCAACCTCGGATATGGTTGGTGAATTGGTAAAAACCCTTTCACCACCTTCAAAGGCTAACTGTCCGAGCTTGCCTAATGTGAAGTAAAGTTCTTTCAATCTCAGGGTCAAATGTAGCTAAGCTCGGATCCGGTAGTGAACGCGTCATTCAATGAAGGAAGTATAGAACTCATGACAACAAAATGAACTAAACAATGACTAATCCTAACTAACAATTGAACTAACAAACAATCAAGGAAAATGCAAGTATTCACATATCAACATATTTACACTAACCAACAACATGGAACACATATGCACCTCTGCGGCAATAGCGCCAAAATTTGATGAGGGAATTTATTGTCGGTCTAGAATTTACCAATTGAGTCCGTCGTAAGTATAGTCTAAACCAAGAAGTAATTTCACACCAAATTTAGAAAGTGTGTCACCACAATTCAAAATCAATAACCGGGAGTAGAATCCCGGATCGTTCTCCCTAGGAGTTGCCCTAAGATGCACATCATTAGTTAGGAGTTCTCTTGGTGTTTTGGAGTTGAGTACAAGAAGAGTAAATGGACATGAATTAAAATAATGAGCACTTAACAATTGAAGTAAGAGAACCAAGAAATTAGACTAGCAAGGGCAAATAACAATCAATCAAGAAGACTAGCAAGGGTGAATAACAATCAATCAAGTTAAAGGCCTTGGCTAGGGGTGAGAATTGGAATTCCTATCATAATTGCCTCTATCAATTGTGGTAAGAATTGGCTATTGCTCCACTTAGTTAACCTCTAACTATGAAGGAAAGTCAAGTGGAGATAATCAATTTGAATCCACATATCCTAGTCAAATCCCAAGGAAGGACTAGCGTTAATGGCATGCAAATCAACTAGCAATTTTCAATTAATAATCAACAAAGGACATTGACAATTCAAGTGTCTCCAATAACTCAACCCCCAAACCAAGAGTGAAAAGTCTACTCCATAACTATAGTTGATATTTTCTCAAACACTTGGTGAACAAAAATAAAATACATTATGAAATTGAGAAAAAAATTCAAATCAAAGTTATCTATTACAAACAATTAACAACAATAAGGCAATTAACAATAATGAACATGAAATACCTCAATACATTAATAGAATTCAAAGTAAACAAGATCCAAATCCAAGATCTACAATAACTAGAATAACAAGAACACTAAAACAAGAGTAGGAGAATGAGATCTACAAATTAAAGCAATGTAAACTTGAATTAAATTCATATCTAACCAAAGGATCCAAGTGAAATTGAAATTGAGAAAGCCAAAAACCTAGAGAGAAGTGAGAGTTTCTCTCTCTAAAAACATAAACTTCAAAACTAGCTAAAAATCTCTAATGTGTAAAATCTCCCCATTCCCTTGGTCCTCTTGGGTCTTTTGCCTCCAGAATTCAACTCATATTGGGCCTGGAGCTCCCGTGAAATCGCTAGCCATGATTTCACTAAAAATTTCATGTGATGAGCGCCATGCGTGCGCATAGGCCATGCATGCGCGTCCCTGGAGTTTTGCGATCCACGCGTACGCGTAAGGCACGCGTACGCGTCCATGAAGTTCTTGCTCAGCTGCGCGAATGCGCCAACTATTGCGCGCCAATCCCAGCAACCTGCACCCACGCGTACGCGTAGGCCACACGTGCACGTCGCTGTCAATTTTCTAAAGCTCCACTTTTCATGTTCCTTTCACTTATGCATGTTTTCTTCCTCTCTTCTAGGCCATTCTTGCCCTATAAACACTGAAATCATTCAACAAACATATCACGGCATCGAATGGTAATAGAAGAGGATTAAAATGCGGCATAATTGAGGCCAAGGAAGCATGTTTTCAACCATGATGCAAAATTAGAAAGGAGACACAAAACCGTGCATTTTGTATGAATAAGTGTGAAAGAATATTGATAAAACCCCCCAAATTCCATACAAGATAAACCCTAAAAATGTATTTTATCACTTCTTTATCTTTAAACCCCTTCCAATTTGTGTAAATTAATGGACAAAAATCTGAATTCGTTGCCACTGTGCCCAAGAATTTGCTCAAGTTGTTTACAGCTTCATCAGTAGGACCAATTGCCTCTCCTTCAATATTTAGAATAATTTCTTCTCTATCTTCCAACTGTCTTGCATGAATCGTCAAGCATTGTGTAGGTTCTCATGTTTTCTTCACTGTTGTTTCTATACAAAGAGACTAATTAAAATTACCATAATATTTTCAAAGAGACTAAAACATTAATATTTTTAGCATTATATACCATCCCTCTTAATGATTTATATATTTAATTGAAAAAAAAACAGCTTCATCCATTTAGCCAAATAAATAAAATTTTATAATTTTACTATTGCTAATGATTTATTCCAACTGCGTAGGAAACTAGAACCTGCTTCTAAAATTAAAGTCAAAGCTAAGTGTAAAAAGAGTCAGAGAGATCCTTTTCTTATATCATATCATAATATGTACATGTAACTTTTCTTGTACAATTAATAAGTACAGATCCTATTCAGATATTGATCTCATTTCAGTGATAAATATAAAATATAAATTGTAATGTGAAAATAGTCCATCATATGCAGCAATATATATACGTGAACTAAAGTGTGAACTTGTGCGTGTATGGAGAACTAGCCCACCATATGCAGCTATGCAAACATAATAATTTTACATCAACTGAAGTGTGAAATTGAAATAAAGAAAACTTAAAAATATTATAATAAGTTATGAGCAATATCTATTTTGCTTAAATTGATACCGGTCTCATTTGTGAAAGCTTTCTCTCTTAATTTAATGAATGACAAGCAACTAGAAACTTTTCCAAAGAAGAAAGAAAAAAAATGAACTAGGACTACATAAAAAAGATGCAGAAGCTAGAAAAATAGATATCTTGCGGTGAAAGTAAACTGAACTATTATTTAGAAAAATGATAGCAATTACACCTCAATTATATAGAGAGAGTTATTTATAGCTTAGTGCACCAAGTAAAAGTCACAACTCTCACAACTGCTATAAGAAAACTAACTATTTAACACTTGCGTCTTGATTTTCTTGTTCGCGTTTTTCTATTTAACTTGAGTCTTAATTTTATTGAAAGCCTAGCTCAAATTAATCAATTCAAGTAAATTATTCGTGCTTATTAATGAAAATAACAAAAATCCATGTCCTCACATACAACCATTTTCATCATCATGCTCACCAACAAACACTCTTTTTCAACCCACCCTGCCGCCCCCACCAATTAATCGATCCAATAAATTATTTATTAAAATATATCCCTATTATACAAAGAAGTCATCATATATAAATCTTTCACAGCAGCAAATTTAAAGAGAAATGATGTCATAAAATATTTTTAAGGAGATCAAAAATTTACCTTTGACACTATTGTCTATGACTTCAACCTCAGTTGGATTAATATAATCCTTGTCCTGCTCTTCTATATTATCTCCTTCATTCTCATACAATTGCTCTTTACCTGTAGTGTACCTCAATGTCTAAGATAGTGGCAACTACAAAGAGACGCACTATTTGATTCTCTTTTTTTGGTTTTAAAGAGACAAACTACAACAGCAATAAAAAATAAAAATATAAGCAATTCATAACCATAACTTTAATACTAATGTTACTATCATTTTCATGACTACACACTAGCATTAGCACCTATAAATCAAATAAAACCTACCAAAGACACCAGTTACCACGTAACAAAAGCACCTTCAACCTATCTACCGGCACAAATAGACGAATTCACTATACTTAGTGAACCAAAACACTTTTCTAATTTATGACATCTAAAAATTAACAACAAAATCAAACTTATTTGCATTGAACAGTTTAAAGAGATTCAAAATAATTGTGGTAATATTTTTCTATTTTAAATCAATGACTAAAACAGAGCATTGACCAAAATCAATATTAAAAACAACAAAAACTTAGAACAACATTTTCAGATAACCAATTACCAAATCCAAATCAGAATAGCACTATACCAAATCAATATTAAATTCAAATTAAAATCAAAATAGCATTCCAGAGAACCAATTCCAAATCAAAATCACAAAGCATTATACTAAATCAATATAAAATTAATATTAAAATCAAAACAAAACCAGAACAACATTTTCAGAGAACTAATTACCAAATCTAATAACGGCAACAGAAGATAACTCAATGCTATCAGGAAAAAGTAGAATAGAACAACAATGAAAGAGTAACCTACAGTGATCAAGAAGCATGACGGTGATGGAAACAACGGTAGCGGTGGCGATGAGACAACGTGTCCTCCTTCTCTGTCACAGCCTCCTTTGCGCGTCACTCCCCTGGTCTCGGACGCGTCTTCTTCTTCAGCAGCAACAAAACCAATCGGCGATGACAACCCCGAGCAGAAACGGCGACGACAACAATGCACGACTTCCCTCCTCTCACACGCGTCACAACGGCGACAACTCATCGGCGACAACGGCTTCCTCTGGAGAGCATGAATCAATGATGATGGCGGTTTCCGCGGGGATGGTAGCGAGGCACAACGGCGACGGCGCGAGACAGCGCCCCTTCCTTCTCTTCTCTCGCGCTAGCTTCGACGGGTCAACAACAATGGAGTTGCGGTGCGACCTCTCCCACTCCTCGCGTCATGTGGCAACAATGGCATCTCCCTTCCCCCGCCGGTGACCTCTTCTCCCTCTTCTCCCTTTCTCTTTTCCACGGTGCTTAGCTTCCATCTTTCTTCTTTGCGTTTTCTCAGAAAAGGATGGGGTTCTAAGGTTTTAATTGGGAATTTAGGGATTTGGGGAATTAGGGGTAGAAATTAGGGATTTTATAAAGGAATAAAGATAAATATGAATAGATATTTTGATAAATAGATGATAGAATAATTTTAAAACCAATTGTACGCTATTAAAAATATTTAACAATATCATTTATCAATATATTGCTAAGTTCAATTAACTATTTCAAATTTAATTATAAAATAAACATATTAATCATATTTTATAAAATATAATTTAAATTCAAAATATTAATTATTTAAATTAAGTGATATAACCTTTTATTATTTTTCTATCACCAGAACATTAATTGTAATTTATAAAATAACCAATTATAATAAAATTACACAAGAATTTTGATTAGCTTAAACTCAATATTTATAAACTCAATTTAATCATTCTTAACATATTATTTTCTAAAAATAAGGAACTCGAATTAAATAATAAATTATTCGTAATAAAAGTTATTTAACTTAAATTATACAATTCTTTCTTATTTTTTAATTACTGAAATTATATGAAACATTCAATTATAATAAAGATTATAATAAAATTCTAATTAATTTAAATTTCAGTTTTCATGAAACTCTAATTAATTATTCTCAGTAAAATAATTTTCTTAAAATAAAATTTTCAACAATTATAATAAAAAGTAAATAATTTATTATTTAATTTTTCGAAAATTTGGGTTGTTACAGCTCTGAGTCTGATAGCCTGGATTGGTGTGGATTAGGATTACTTTGATGGTGGAGGGAGGAAGAGTGCATTCTGATTTTTTTTTTAAGAGATCAGAGTCCTTGATTATCTTAGAGAGAAAATTTTTCAATAAATATATAATATTTATTCTAAAATTATTTTAATTTTATTTTTTTATAATAATATTTGTTATATATTTATAATAAAAACTAGTGTTAAACCCGTGCGATGCACGGGCTTATATTTAAATTTGATAAGTTAAATTAAAAATAATATTTTATAACTATATATTTTTTTAAATTTAGTATAACACTATTATCGTAGTTATATAATAAACGTGTTAAATATGTTGTTTTATCTTTATTCAAAGTAAAATATAAATAGAAAAGTTTGAAGTTTATAATATTCTTAAACCATAAGGAGGGAGACATGAAAAAAATAAGAACATATATAACTGTAATAATAGCATGTTAATTTTACACTAAATTTTGTATAAAAAGCTAATAAAAATTTATCGATCGATAACCTAGTATCTTACTAACTTCATTAGAAAAGCAATTGGCATAGGATGTTGTGCTCCTTGTTACACATTTCATTTCAAATCTGAAAAAAGAGTTATAGATAAATTAGTAATATCTATAGTAAATATTTGTACAAAAGTATAAATCATAACATGCTATTAAAATAAAAATAATATTATTCTTACCTAAATATTATTAAAAACCTCTTTGAACACGATATTTGTTGTTGATGACTTTGGATTGCCGTCTTCATCTAGAATTAAAACCCTGAGGCCACTGCGACTCTTAACTCTTGACAAAGCAACATAAAGTTGTCCATGGGTAAACACTGATTTTGACAAATAAAGCCCTACATGTGATAATGATTGACCCTGACTCTTGTTAATGGTCATTGCAAAGCATACTGTCAATGGAAATTGTCTCCGTTGGAACTTAAATGGCAATCCTGAATCTGAAGGGATCAAGTTCATTCTTGGAATGTACACTTTATCTCCAATATTTCTACCGGTCACTACTGTCGCTCCAATTACATTGTTGCCAAGTTCGTTAACTATTAATCTTGTCCCGTTGCATAAACCTGAAGTCTGGTCTATGTTTCGCAGTAGCATTACAGCGACTCCTGGCTTCAAAGTCAACTTGTGATTGGGTAGTCCCGAACATTTGATGTCATTTAGGAACTCTGGTGTGAACCACTCTTATTGTACATCTTCATTCTCATCAGCTTGACATGTTGTGTCAGAGCTCAAATACTCCTTTTCCATCCCTGGAAAGATTGTCAAGACAAAATCGTTTACCTTCTCGACACTCTCAAGCGTAGGTGCAAGAATTGCCCTACTCTGAAAATACCTGTAATCTGACATGTTTTGCAACAAATTTGGATATGCAAAGTCTACCAAATGAGAGAGAGGGTCATCAGTAGTTGTAATCAATAGATCATTTGGAATTTCAACTTCTGATTCATCACCAACAACAGAGCCAATATTTCCATTTCCAACATCAAGTATCCAATTAGCAAATCTCTTCATTTCACCTTCATCTTGATCCGAAGAAGACATTAGAAGCCTCATATTCGTATGCAGTTTCAGAACCTTACAAAATGACCACAGATGGGATGAGTTAATAGCGGATGCCAATATATCGTGTCTGCTTCCTTTCGGAATCACCGGAAGTATCTGTCTGAAATCACCTCCTAGAACAACAACCTTACCACCAAATGGTTGATGTATCTTATGTTGATCGGTAACTGACATAAGATCCCTGAGCGTCCGATCAAGTGCTTCAAAGCACATTTTATTGAGCATTGGAGCTTCATCCCAAATTATTAAGCTACTTTGGATGAGCAGCTCAGCCTTCAAACTGCCATGCTTGATGTTGCAAGTAGATTCATCAGTAATTGTAATGGGTATTGAAAATCTAGAATGAGTCGTTCTGCCACCAGGTAGGAGTAAAGAAGCAATTCCACTGGATGCGACATTTAAAACAATTTTTCCTCTAGACTGAATAGCAGAAAAAAGTCCATTCCAAATAAATGTCTTACCACACCCATCATGCCCATAAACGAAGTAAAAACCACCAGAGTCTGTAACAACAGCATTGAGTATCTCATCAAATACTAACCTTTGCTCATGAGTCATCTTTTGTTCTGTATATAAGTTTGTATGAGTCAACTCATTTGTGTCATATGCTAACTCCTCCTCTATTAGCTTATTCTGAAAAAGGCGAACATGAGACATCTCAGGATATGGCATTGATTGATAGTCTCTTAAAGATCTCGCATTGCTGTTGAGTATCTTTTCAATCTCAATAAGGCAGAGATTTTTCAATTCGTCATCAGTCATGCTTAGTCCTAGAAAAAGCACATAGTGGTTTTATGAAATATTTAATAAATAATTCTAAAATAAAATTATTAATATTCTTAATAAAAATAAAGATAATAAGAGAATACAATCTTGATATAAAAAAAAAAGACATAGTAAAATACCTTGGTTTTTCAAAGCTTTTCTCCTCTCATATAGTATTCCATTAGCCAATAATGTCCAAGTTGCATTCCAAACACGCTCTGGGTTGCTAATGCTATTAGATATCAGTAGCATCGCAAATAATTTTCTCAATTGATGACCAGATGCAAGTTCAGCTACCTCATTAATAGCTGCAATGAATTCCCTATCATCGCACAGTAGTCCCATGGAATAGCAAGCATCTTGGAAGTTAGAATATGTAATTCCATTAACTGTCCTAATAGACTCATATGTTGTGCAACCTCTCTGAACAGCTAACAAAATTCTCATATAATAAATATCACCTGTACCCGGTGGAACATAATTTAACCTCCCGATAGAATACCCTCTTTTGCGTGGATGCCACACCCTTGATTCTCTATCATAAACAAATTGATTTGGAAACTCAGCATACGTCAAAGTTTGACCTGCTTCAAATTTTTTATTGGCCTCCATCCATGCTAAGAACATTGTACATTTTCCTTCCTCTTCTTCCACGATTTCTTCAAGATCGTCATCATCTTTAAAGATGATATTTTGCTCTCCAAGCAAATGAAAGGTTAATCTCATCACTGAAGGCCACCTTTGATGAATATCATACGCTAAGGTTCTCCACACAGCCTCACATGCAGACAAATATCTGCAATCATAGAATTGTTTGATCTCATCAATAACCTGAGCATCCTCTCCACTGGAAGCTTCCTTTGTAACTCCAACTGCTACCCTGTCTGGACCTTTATTCACATACTTGAACAAATATTTGATAGCATTCGACTTGTTGCAGTACTCTACATTAACATGCGCTTGATAAGACATCAGTAGATATGCATTGTATGGAACCACATTCTTATTATCCATATGGACTCCCTTCTTCTCAGTAACCACCCCTGTGTCTCGTCTTCTATATGATGGGTATCCACTATCATCGATAACTGTGGTTTTACTGAATGTCTTGGGATAATATTTAGTGCAGTACCCATCTTTCATGCAGGGAGATTTTGAGAATGCTCTACCACATGGTCCATGAATCATATATGTAGATACAGCTCTAAACAATTTTGGATGCTGAGCAGGATCTGGCAACTCTGAAGATATTAATTGATCAATTTGAGTTGTCATTGTTATCTTATGGTCTCCACTTAACCATAAAAGAATGTGAGCATGTGGTAGACCTCTTTTTTGGAATTCCACCGTATACATTCCTTATACCAAAAAGACAAAAAAAAGTTATATGTTATATTTAAACTATCTATTTTATGTATGTGCTTTGATAAATTAAGGGTGATAATAAAAAAATCAACAATACGTTAAGTAAGAAAATATTTTGCCATTTATTTTATAACAATCTAAATGAATATTTCTCTAAAAATAAGGTTGGATGATGAGCAATACCTGCATCTAGCACTCCAAATGGAATTCCTTGCTTAAGATCCGAGATTATCATGTCAAGCTTAATTTTGAATACTCTACACGATATATCCGGCCGGTCTTCAACCTTTAAGTTCCTTGGATTGTTAACCCTGCCAATCTCTTGCCAACTTGAGTTACATGTCATTGTGATGAAGAGGTCTGGATATCCATATTTCTTACAAATTGCCATAGCATCTTGACAATTATTAAACATGTATCTCATGCCACCAGTGAAGGACGCAGGTAGGATGATACGCTTACCTGCTTTAGAAGCACGTGTCTCACCCCTAACAACTGCATCTTGAATCCCTTTGTATATATCACTCCTCACCTTGGTTTGGTTGTTTCGGTAGTAGGTCAACCTTTGTGCTTCAATCATAGAAAAGCAATCAACCAAGAACTGCTGAAATAATCTTCCACCATTGACAATGGTTGCATACTCGACCTTTCTCTCTTGTATTCTAAATGCTATGAACTCCCTTAAACTCACACGCTATCTCTTTCTATTTTCATCAGCCCTATGAGATTCTCGCAAAGGAATGTCTTCTTGGTAGCCATCTTCACCGTAAGGAAACATCATAGGGTACTGAAGAGGAATAAATGCGGTGTGTGTCTCATGAATCCTTTGCAGATGTCCAGACTTTAATTGAACTATAATATCACGCCCTGCATCTCCAGAATCAAAATCTCCTACTATTAGAGCTGCGACCTCGTTAGAAGATGGTAAATTGTAGACTCTTGCATCGTTTGATCTTTTTCGGTACAACCGTAGTCTTATATTTGCGATATCTCCTTGATTCAGGTAGTTTTTCACTATCCTAAATGTGTGAGCAAGAACATTATGTTGATCGATCATGTCCTTGAGATCTAGAACTAAGGACTGGTCAATGTTGTTGTTGTTTGTTCTTGAACTGTATAAAACATCAATTGAAAAATATTAGTATTCATAATTAACCAAAATCAAAGTACGAACTACCTAAATAATTTTTTAATCAGTTTGGAATGCATGATACAAACCTGAAAATCTCTATCCTGTTTGAGACCTCATTTTCTGTATCATAAATATATAACTGCGCAAATTTTGGTCTTTGTCCCTCAATTGGTACCAAGCTTCCAATTCTGTGGTAGTTTTGTCCACTCACAATGAACTGGGGAGGACCTGTCCCATCATTGATAGAGGTCTCTATTTTACCTCCGAGGGACGTGAAGCAAAACATGCTATTATAAGTTCTTATATTATCCTTAAAGTGTTTGCTTCTCTGGTCTGCTCCAGATAATAAACTTTGCAAGAGCTGAGGTGGACGTTGCAAAAACGGCAATTGTACCTTCCCTCGCATACAACATATTGAGAACTCAATATTGGATCCTGTTTTAGACTTTTCTGATCTCTCCTCATACCACATCATGGCGTCGCAATGCCAACAAAAAAATTCTGGGTCACCAATATCTATCACATCTAATAATCACCAAGATAATAAATTATGTTTCAGTTATATCTGAAAAAAATACTTTATATAAAAATATATCTTTCTTTCACCATGTTAGGTATAAAAATAATATTTATAAAAGATTACCGAATACTGCAATTTATAGATTAAAAAGATGAGATCATATAATACAATTTTTTTGTGCCAACCTCAAGGTTTAAGTTTTATATGCACACTAATCAAACAATAAGAATTACAATATATCAATGTTCAAATACAAAAATTATAATATATAACCATATCTTAGTTTGAATTTTAAAAACTTGAACACTAAACGATAATTTTTTGTTTATAAAAAGCATAACAATAGTAAATAATAAACTACTGATATTGCTACTTCTTAGATTACCTGTATTCTCAGCAACATCGAATATGGCTGGGTATTTAATTTGCACAGAATCATCTAATATAGTTGTGTTTTTAGTAATATCCTCAACTTCTTCAAAAATTTTTGAAAGATTTATAGCCAATTCCTTCAAGAATGTTTTTCTTTGTCTCAGGTGTCTTCCTTTTTCAGCTATGCACACTTCTTCTAATTCTTTAGTATCTAAATTTGAATTAGATGTACTTGCTCCTGTAATCATTAGAGATAGTAAATCAAGCACTTTATATTATAAAAAAAAAGAAAAATGAATATATATTAAATGTTTGAATCAGCTGAGTTATGAATATATATTATGAAAGTAGTATTAAAGATAAAAGAAGTAGAATTTTAGCTTTATGATAATTACAATCTATCATGCTTATGTTACCATGTCTCTTTTGAAGTAGCATAGTCTTTCTATTCAGTCTTGCATCCCTTTGCAATCTAATTCGATTTGAGTACTCCAATGAATCTATAATAATTATTTAGCATATATCAAAGATTATTTTTAAGAGACCAATTGAAAAGTTAAATGTTTGGTCTTTAAGTAATAAAAGCATATATTAACATACGATGGCTTTGCAACTGGTTGATATTGTTTGATGTTTGTTGAAGCTGTTGTTGACTTGTCTGATGACATGGGCTATCATATGCTTCGCATGTGATACCTGAATTACTAATATCACTGATATTGGAACATCATTCCTTTTCACCTACAGAGTGTAGATTAGTAGTTGGAGACCTTGATCGATATGGTGTTGGGTTATTATCTAATAAGATAACTCGAGATATTAGTTTTTTGAACATATTTTTTGTTAAAGTTTATAATTGAATAAATAGTAGGAAAATCAAAATACATAAAGTGCATGTACATTCACATAAGTAAGTTCCAAAAAAAATCATCCAAAAATTAACCTGTATTGAGTCCATTTGTAATGTTCGACAACACCGATTGAAAATGCACATCATTGGAACCATCACTCGAATTTTCTGTAATTTTTTTATAAACAAATTTAGTAACATATTACAAAAACAATGTAAATTAATAATTTATTACTTGTCAATAGCTAAATAATATATAGAAAATATTGTATTTTATGGGCTTTCATTCGTCCAAAATACTCATGACATGTTAGTTATTTTTTGTATGAAGTCTACCTTGAATTGTGGTCCGCTTTGTATTTTTTTTGTCTTTTAATATCAATTTTCTCTTCGATCTTGCTTCTCTTTGGACTTCTTGCATCTTTCAATATATACCTGGAAATACCAAATAAATAATTTTTTTAACTAATTAAAAATATATATACCTTATACCTAATACATTTTTATTATCAATTTTTTTATATTATTAAAAAAAAATAAAGTACACAGGAGTACACATATGGCGGCGTTTGTTTTTGGTATACATATCGATCAAAACATAGATACGGGAGTACATAGGAGTACATGTATGGTGCTTGAATACCGAGACAAAAATGATGAAAGACATGGTATGGATTTAAACATATTTTATGGAAAATAATATATATTTTTATGGAAAATAATAATGTATGGATTTAAACATATTTTATGGAAAATAATATATATTTTTTTTCAAAAGTATCTTTTTTCAAATAAATATAAGTTTAATCTCACGATCAATAAATTCAACTTACAGTTAAAATCTTTTTTTTTATTTCCTTAAATAAAGAGATTGAAAATGAATAATTTATAAGTAAAAAGAGAGAAAAAGATGAAAGTACCTCTATTGTTGTGCTGAGATAATATAAAAAATAACAATGTAAACGAAGTAAACAGAGAAATTTATAAATGTGACAAATCAAAAAAAATTTAAATTTAAAAATCAAAACGGTTAAGAAGTCACTTAATTAGGAATTAGTATTAGAATTTTAAATTTCAAATTTTTAAATAGAGTTTCCTAATTAGCTAGTTTATTTAAAAATTTTTAAATAAACTTTCTTAATTAAACGTTTGTTGTTTATTAAGAATATAGAAATTTGTTAATTTACAAATAATTTTTATTAGTTTTGTCATAAATAGTATCAATCCTATTATTTATCGATAAAAATAATAAAATTAAATATAATCTAAAAATTAATAACCTTATAAATATCGTAAATTTAGAAAAAAATATTTAAAAAGAGAGAAAAAGATGAAAGTACTTCTATTGTGGAGAAATAATCTAAAAGATAATAATAAAAATTTATAAATATGGCAAGTAAAAAAATTTAAATTTAAAAATTGAAATGGTTAAGAACTTACTTAATTAGAAATTAGTAGTAGAAATTCAAATTTTAAATTTTTAAATAGAATTTTCTAATTAGATAGTATAAATTTTATATTTTTAAATAAAATTTTCTAATCAAACGTTCGTTGTCTATTAAGAATATAGAAATTTGTTAATTTAAAAATAATTTTTTTTAGTGTCATCATAAATAATATTAACTTTATTATACTTTTTCTAAAATTTAAACAGTATTACATTTTTTTAAATAGTATAAATAACCTCACATCTTAATAAGACTGTTAATTCTATTTATTTTATTATACTCCTTTGTAATTAGCATAATAACTTATAAATTATATAAATTCTTAAAAAATATTGTCAAATTGCTTACGTAAAAATTCAAAAAAAAAGTATATTTGAATTTAAATTTAAAATTCTAAACATAATACTTTAATTAAAAATTATAATTAGATTTTTTTAAAAAAATAAATACACATTAAAAATTAATAACTAACTTAATTGTATCAACAATAATTCAAAGAAAAAATTTATAACTTTATGACATTAAATATTAAATTAGATATTATCAGAATATCAACGGTGAAAATCAAATTAAAAATAAAACCACAAGTAATAACCAAATAACTTCAATTTATATTTTAAAAAATTCTAAATTCCAAACATAAAAATAGAAAAGAACCAAAAGAAAAATAACAACTCAAGAAAAGATAATGTTTCCACCAAAACAAACATATGCTTGACATTATTCTATAAGATAGACTCTAAAAGGGATTCCAAAACATGTGCATCCAAATTCTCAACTTTCTTTCTCAATCTTGATCTTCTTGGAAGTTGAGGTATCACCTTTTACCTTCGATTCTTCCGACTCCGAGGATAATCGCTTAGTTGGTGTAATAGCATTTTCCAACAATTCGGATTCATCATTGGCAGCAACTTCATTGGAGAATTCAACCAACAAATTCTGTACAAAATACCACGTTAAATTAAAGACTTCTTTCTAACCTTTGATTTTATAATTAATTATTAATTATAAAAAAATTAATTTCTAATTTTGAGAGAACAAACAAAAAAAATTATTTTTTGAACAAATACCTTAGCACCTTCTACTTTCTCCCCTTCAATGATTGAGGATGTCTTTGAAATTGGAAGCAAACCACCGGTGTAGTCAACATCCTAAAATTATAATTAATTATTAATTATAAATTAGATACTACTAATGACCAAGGAAGCAAAAAATAAATTAATTTTTAATAGAAAATACACTTATAATTATACTCACAATTTGAATAGGGTGAGCCTCTTTGAATTTATTTATGAGGTCCACATTATTAGTCATCTTCTTAACTTTATAAGAAGCTGAAAAATGTGGATTATCAGATATTTGAACTTCAACGATGAAGAGAAAGGTCTTATCAATTAGGTTGAGCAAAAGTGTAGGTGTATTCGATAGATCTCCTTTCTGCAGGGTATTACATAATATATTAATAATAAATAATATAAAAATTACCAATAAAAATATCTTCACTAATATTTTTAGAAATAAATATTGGTTAGATCTTACCAATAGGAGTGGATCAAGTATCTCTACACAGCTCTTTCCCAAAACTTGTTTTGCCTCCTTGTCAAAGACTACAAAACATGCACAGTCAGAATCATCAATGACACCAAGCTTTATTCGATTATTTTAGAAATAAATAAAAATAATCTATGTACAACGGATTTCAATTATAATAAAATAAGTTAAAATAATAATTTAAAAAGATGAGATTAGCAAAATTTGTATATTTATAAAAATAAATAGATAATTACCCATCATCAATCTCTAATTCGATAACAGTATATTTGGTAGATCCTTTTCAAGAGTCTTCTCATTCCCAATTCCAGCAAGATATCCAACAACATCTGAAATGATTTAAAATAAAAAAAATTATTGTCAATAAATTTGTTAAAAAAAACGCAGAATAAATTATCAATAAAATAAATAATTATACTTTTTTTAAAATAATAAACTTACCAACTAAATAGGTGCAATCATACCCAGGAGCATTGAGAGTGTCAAAACTCACAAACTTAAATCCATATCGTGGGATACTCGACGATTCTGGAAGTAACCCTTATTGAGTCCAACACCAAAATATCTTATTTGGTAAGATATTCCTTCCTCCAGCAAATTCACGAATCGAGACACAAAAGCCTTCTTAACTGAGGCGTGTATTTTTCCTCCCTAGAATTAATGAACAAAAAAAAACGATTAGATGGGAATAAACAAATAAATTTAAAATATAAATAATATAAATTTTAAATAAAATAGAAAAAACATTAGTAGAAAACTCACGTCTTCATCGAGCCAAACCATCTCAATTGAGTATGGCAATGGAGAATTTCCGTAACTTGGTAGTGTCCATAACCGTATCACTCGTATACGTACACACAAATTGTCGATTGTAGGATTGATGTCAGCAATTTTGTGAATACCAGCCATTAGAATAAATAGAGAGATTTTGGATATATGTAAAGAAAGGGATTGATGTACTTTAAATTATGGTGTTTTACATCTCTCGTAACTTATACTTTTATAGTTGCATCATAACTAATATTTTTTAAATTTGGTTGACTTTAATTTAAAATTTAAAAAATAACAAACTAAATAAAATAACCAAAACTTAAATTTTAAAAATAACAACTTAAACAAATTATAATTTAAAAATTCTAACATAACGTAAATTTTTATAATAATATAATAATATAATAATTTTTATAATAATATAATAATATTAGTACGTAACAATCGAAGAATAATTAACGTAAATTTTTTTAAAATTCTAAATTTCTTTAAAAAAATTTATGTAGCTGCAATTTAAAAAAAGTTAAAATTTTAAAAAATAATGCTAAAAAGAATTAACAGATATTTAAAAAATAGTGTTATAATATAAAAAAGAACAACCTAAGTAAAATCTAAATAAAATTAAAAAAATAACAATTTAAATAAAATAATTTGAAATTTAAAAAATAACAACCTAACTAAAACAACCCAAACAAGTAAAATAATTTAAAATTTAAAAAATAACAACCTATGTAAAACAATCCAAACTTAAAATTTGAAAAGAACAATTTAAGCAAATAATAATTTATAATTTATAAATATAAATCTAAAAATTTCTAGTCACGACACGTAAGCAAATAAACTCCCAGACTTAACGTATGAGCGCCACGTCAGCAAATTGGCTCCCCATTTGTATTACTATAAAGATATATAATATTTATTATAAATTTATTTTAATTTTATTTTTTGCAAAAAGAATATTTGTTATGTATTTATAACAATAGTTTTTGAGTATTTTATAAATTTAGTATTTATAGAAAAAAATAGTTTTAATTTATATGATTATTTAAAATTATTTTTATTGGTATTGTTTAATTGTATAATTATTTAAATAATATTAAAAAATTATTGTTACATAAATAATTGTTGTAATGGTTATAAAATTGTTCTTTAAAATAGTTAGAGAGAACGATTTTATTTCATTACTATAGCATAATGAAAAATTGAACTTCAACAGCAACATTGTAAAAATTGTTGTCTAAGGCTATCTAATAGAACGATTTTAAAATGTAGCATTTTGACAACGGTTTTTATGCGTTTTTTTTGTACAATTATTTAAACAACGACAAAAAACCGTTGCTTAAATACAAATCATGGTAACGGTAATAAAACCGTTCTTTAAAATAGTCAAAGAAAACGGTTTTAATTTGTTGCTATAAAATAATAAAAAATTAAATTCAACAGTAACACTATAAAAAATCATTGTCTAAACCTATCTACGAGAACGGTTTTAAGGTGTTGCAAAATTTGACGTTACTAAAGGCCATATTTGTTTAGTGATCGGAAAGTAGTAAAGGAGCAAAAAGACAAGACAATGAAGGAAAAGACAATAATCAAACTTAAAAAACATCAAAACACAGATTCAGGATCATGAGAAACAGTTCTTCTAGAGGTGGTAATCTCACTGTACGAGTTGCTTCCTGAAGAAGATTGCCTTGTCATCTTCAATCTTGAGCCAGTTCATTAAAGCATATTGCAGAATGTTGATTGAAGTAGCAGCAACATGTTTAGACAGTATTATACAGAGTGCAGATTAAAATAGAAACTGTATATTAGTATTCGGGATATTTAATTGATGGTATAGCTGAGGTAATTTAAAGAGGGTTACTAATTTTAGTGGTAGTTACACACTTATATAGGCAACAATAGCATGGCAGAACAACTATCCTATATAAAAATCACAACAATTTCAGCACGCTTGTAGCAGATTCAAAGATCTCAAGCTCTACAACTATTCTGAACTAACAAATTTTTCAGCTGAACATATATATTAAAGGACCATAGTAGCTGCAATATCTCCAAGATAAAATGATACTGACCACACAGTTGTAAGAACAATTTCTTTTTTGTTATTATAATAATCAATTAATCAATTATAATCATCCTAATCGATAAGCAATTAATTTAGCAGAACAATCATCCTAATCAATAATCAATTAATCATTCAATTTAAGCACAATTAAGTCACAAAACACAAACAACTGCATATCACTATATATTAAAATTACAAAACACAAAACAACAACGCATCAAAATAGCCATAGCTAATCAATAATCAATTAATCATTCAATCTAAGCACAAGTTTAAGTCAGTCACAATCTAAGCATAATTGAGTCACGACACAACAAAAGACAGCACACAATTTTAATGAAGATTAAGAAGATTAACTAGTGAACTAAATCAACTGAATCAGCACAATTTTAACAAAGATTTACTAGCAAAATAAATTAACTAATCATTTAATGATTCAATCCAAAACAAGAAAACAAAATATAATATAGCTAGATTCAAATTTCAATCTAGTAGCATTAGTAGAATCCAAAAATAAACAATGTTTTGAGTAAAGAATGAAGAACAGAGAACGAAAATTGGAAAAAAATGAAACCTTTGCCTTCGTTCTGACCAGTCTGAGCCGAGGGGCAAAAGCGCAGCAGAGACGAAGACCAAGCGACGAGTAAGATGACGGACGGCGCAGAAGAGAATGAAGACTGTGAGCAGTGAGCACTAACCTTCGAAGGACAATTGCGAGCAGACGACGTCGACAATAGAGAACAAAGACTGAGAGCCAACATGGGTTCTTCTTTGGAGGATGCCAACGGAATGAAGAGAGGATACCCTGACAGTGACGGACGGCAACGAGACTAGGGTTTCTGTTTTTGTTTGGGGAGAAGGAAGGAGCTAAAAGAAACCGGAGAATGGGCTCTAGGGTTAGGAGGCGAGGCTTCTGTGCTTCACACCTGCCCCTGACTGCGACGGACAGCAGCGGTGGCTCACTTCTTGTAGCTTGCGGTGGTGAGGCTAGGGTTTCTGTTTCTTTGAAGAGGAGGAAGGAGATGGAAGAATTGAAGAAAGGGTTGGTTGTAGCTTGACTGCTTGCTTTACACGTGCTTCTGTTTGGTTTTTACGCAAAACAACATCGTTTGATGAGAACCAGCCGGGTCCAAATCCGGTCCGACAGGCCAATTTCTGGCCGGTTCAGTGGTTTAAATCTGATTTTTAAATTAATGGTTTTGCATGACAAACTGAACCGTTTTAGCTTATGGTTCACGGTTAAACCGGTCAAACCGACCGATCCGGTCTAATTTTCAGAACATTGCTTTTCACATATTACAAGCAACATCTAATTGACCACAAATTCACAATTTATTATACCCAGCCACAGTTTTAGAGTAATCAACAAGTTGAAATCATTGTATCCTACTGTGATTTATGAGAAAATCATCGTGCTGAAACTATTGTTGCCAGTCACGGTTTACGTGTTGTAGTGTTATAAAATCGTGATAGCCAGTGACAAATTGTTCATTCGAGTGTTTGAAAAGATTTGGAGTTGAGAGAAGTTGAGAGAGAATCACGCGAGCACCATATTCTACTGGGATCATGGAAAAAGAAAATTGTTTGTACTGATTGAACAGTGTTGCTTACATCATTGGAAGTATCAAATGATCAATGAATATGTTAGTTACTTTTTTTTTATTTAACTGTAAGAGTTGTCGTTATAGTAAGAGATTAGTTGTAGTGGTTTAAATATATAGAAGCCTTTTTGTTTTTGGTATGATTGCCCAATCTGAAATTCTGTAGGCACAGTTCTATCATGTAATTATTGACCTCTGAAGGCAGTATCTACGTTCGGCTGTTGCTCCATAACTTCCAAGATTAGGATTGACAAATGTGGAGGATATTGCTGTGTGTTGAAATTTGATGAGCCATGCTGTATACGTGAATTTCTCCTTATATCCTCATCACCGTCCCTAACTATGTCGACAGGCTCATCGTCCATATCATCCTCTCGCATCGCATTTTCAACTCAATCTGGTTCACCGTCGCCTACACAATCAGACATCATGAAAGGAGAACTAGCCATCTCAATTGCCAGTTGGCAGAACGAATGATTGACCCTTACAACACAATCATCTTCATCCTCGTGGTTCAAATCAACCACAAAAGATGGCGATGCATGTTGGGAATAAGTAGTATGACCATAATCCAATTAATCATATGTCAAATAATTTATTATTGTTATTATATTAAAATATTAAATATAATAAGGTCCTTGATTAAATTTAGAGATTTATCATTGTTATAGTGATCATAATATTAAGAGATGAATCTTTTATAATTTAATCTAAATTATTCTTGGTTATAAAATTATTAAAAAGGACATTATAATCCGAAAAGATCAATATATATATATATAAGGGTCTTCATTTGATGAAGATTAATAGATCTCATTTATTAAATTATATATATAGATGGTGCATATAGAGATATGACCATTGAATTGACTCAATTTAAGAATTCCTAATGGTTATAATTGCCGCATATTTGTCAATAGGATATTCTCAAGATGAACATGGTAATAGAGTTTCCTTTGACCTGCGACTGTCATAATAATTAACAATGTATTTATTATACTTTGATTCCAGACACCTAATACCCTAGAGTGCTAGTTGAATGGATATTGGGTATGATTTAAATATTTGTAGAATTAATGAAAGGAATCCGTCAACTCTCGCTAAAGAGTTTGAGCTATATGATTATAATGACTGAGATGAATAAAACCTTGGCCAAGGGGATTGAATGAATGAAGAAATGAGTTTTTTAAGTCATTTACAGTTCATTATAATAATGGTAACAAGTTAGAGTTTTATAATTAAAACATACTCTAAGGGTTAACCAAGAGTTGAAAAGATGGAAGAAATTATACTTTGTTCTTATCATGTTTTTAGTAAAAATATATATTACTTCATACTATCGGGTCGTTGAAGAGTGTTGCTAGACACCAACCTTAATTAGTAATTTAGTATGACTAATTTACTACTCGCTTAGTATTGAACATATGGGGTCACACACTAACGAGTGTTCTAATTTTTACTATAGAATTATTTATTATTATTTTGATTTGATCAAATAAATAATTATATTAATTCAAATGAAATATTATTGTATTCTGCTAGCACCGAGAATATAATAATAATATGATAATTGAGAATATTAAATTAGATTTGAGAATAATTAGTTATTCTTTTTCTAAATTTGAATTCTAAATTTGGATGAGATCCTAACTGATTCTGTTTCAAATTGAGTTATGATATGATTCATAAATTTGAAGGATTCAAATTTAGAATTTCAAGATATAATTTAAATTTGAATTGAGATTCAAATTTAAAATCAGTAACAAATCTCATACTATATATATGTATGCCAAGAGTAAGGGAAAAAAGATGAGAATAAAATACAACAGTTTTATTCCTTTACCTCTACATACATAAACGTATGTGAGCCTAATTCTTGGAGAAGAATTTTATGGCGTGCAAAGAATTGTAAGAGATTTCTCAATTTAGATTAGATGTCTATTGGTCAAGGAGTTGACAGCAAATGTTGGTCTCGGTGTGGATACGCATAGCACTTTCGTACCATTGAAGGAGAAAATTATTTTTACTAGCGTACACGGGTATTTAGATCTTATCTATATATTGTTTATTCGAATAAAATTGAAGCACAACATAGATCTTTAGGATTACTTTCTTTTCTTCCGCTGCGCGTTATGAACACATGGTAATCCTTCAATGCAACCAATGAACAAGCCGGTGCAACCACATGGATCGAACTAGAAGCACCACCAACGTAGTCGATTGAGGATTTGGAACTGATGCCTCAAAACTATCAACAATATTCTCCAACTTTGCATACAACTCATATGTTCTCACCTCCAAAAAATTTCTCCGACAATGAAATAGAACCTGCAGAGCTTCATCACACCCTATCACAAACGTATCATACTTCACACCGGTTGACACAACTGCAATAGAAATCTTGTAAAATATCTTCTTTATCCACTTCGTCCCACAGACCCCAAACTTCTGTAATATACTGATTTTTAGATCTAATAGGATATTCGATGAATGGATAAAAACACTCAGCGATTCTTTGTCGTTAAACTTCACACCTTCTCTTTTGCTTTTATAAATTTTTCGCAGTGCAATACACAAGCGCTAAGAAACTATTTTCACTACGCGTTGTGAATTTGACACACTGCTTGACAATTACATACATTTAACTGGTATGATAATGTCGGCAACTGTTTATAATCCGCTAAAAGTCACAGCGGATGATCAAAGCGCATTACTTTATAAACTGTCACCTAGGAGCGGTTTTAGCTTTTTGATTTGCTCATAAATAGCAGCTAGTTACATCAGTTTTGTCTCTCGTCAACCGCAACAGAGTGTAGCAGATTATGCATTGCATGCGTTTAAACTATAAATTATAGTGATTTACGTATAATTTTTTAAATTGTTACAGGTGGTTTACATAGATAAATAATTACACACGCATGTAACGGATTTTCCAATTATTGTATCCATGTAATTTTGAGATGCACTTATTTTATTTATGTAGATTGTCTTGAATTTAATTTTAATATATCTGTAAGCGCAGAATAATTTTACATTTTTATTCATACATCTAATTACATAACATTATATTAGTAAAAGTAAATTATCTTTTAGACTGATCACATAAATAATCATTCAAAATAACAAATGTGATTAAATAATTGTGTAAAATATTTTATACTGTTGTTGCATCAAAATTAAATTATATATATAATTTTATATTTATTGTTTGTATAGAACATTAATATATACTCTATATGTGTATAAAACATATATATTTGGCATGCAACATTTCCTATGACACGTAAAAGGATAAGAGAAATTTTATAATTTTTTTATTAATATTAAATAATATTTTAAACTAACATTTTATTTTTTTATTAAAATATTTTTAAAATTTAGAATTTAATATTTAAAAATTTTGTTCAAAAATAATACAATTTATTCGTCAAATAGTATTTTTTTTATAATTTTATATAAAAGCCAGAAAATCAAAGCATATCTACTAAATCAGACTTTGAGATCTTTTGTCTGTATTAGTTGGTCTATCCTTCCACAAGTGGCTAGCTTAACGAAGGCAGACAAAAGCTATAAGCAATTAATTTGTTTATGACTTTATGCATAAAATAGAAGGTAAATTCTATAAAATTTGCAGACAAATTTTTTATGTTTACATTCTGGCGTTCGGCCAACTTTCTTCTCTCTTTTTTTTCTCTAGCTCTTAGCTTGCTGAAGAATAAGAAAAAAAAGTTCCCTGATTAGACCAAATAAAGATCCGTTTCAGATATGAAAATAATGTACACACATACTTACCAAATTAAATAAGAAACCTATAAACTGTTGATCTTACCAACGGAAGTGAAGGATAGATCGGACGGTTTTGGTTTGGTAGTGTAGGTGTAGTGGAAGGGTAGCCGTACATATATAAGTTTGATGTTATCCATAGTTTCACAACCGAACCGATGATCAAACTAATTAAGTTACTAATATACCGATTTATTAATTTAATTGATAAGTCAGTTATTGAACTGATAGAATCAGTTCTATATAAATAAAAAAATAAAAAGATAAAAAATTTAAAATTAAAATTTAAAATATATTTTTATTAATATTTTAAAAATAATTAAAATTTAATAAATTATAACTAATAAATTATAATTCGATTATTATTAAATAAGTATATAAAATTTTTATATTTTTTTATAATAAATTTTTTAATTTTGTTTTTATATTAAAGTATTTTTATATTTATTATATTATTATATTATTAAAAAATAATATTAATAAATATTATATAATTATAAAAAAATAATTATATTATAATTAATAAAAATATTTGATATTTTTTATTTATACATATTTAATAATATTTATATTAATAATTATGAATAATAAAAAATATAATTAATTTAAATCTAAATGAATATAAAATTAAAATAATATCTAAAAAAATTATTGTATAATTTTGCTATATAATTAATAATTAGTATATAAAATAACAAAAAATAACATAACTTAATAGCAAAGAGAGTACACAATACAAGAAGGACTCAAATTCAAATTATATCTTTTTCAATTATGAAATTTTTTATTAAACAATTCAGTTGGACTAATTTTTTACCGATTTTTATTGATTTTAACCAATTTTTACCGGTTAAAAATTCGATTCATCAGTTTTTTATTGAAACGATCGATTCGATCTAATTTTTACAACTCTAATGTTACCAACATAATAATTTACTGCTCCAATTGCCTTTAACACCGTCATCAATAAGTTATAAAAATACAGAAATAATTTTTAGTTAGTTAATATTAATTAATTTTAATGTTTAAATTTATAATTGAAAATTAAAATTTATGATTTAATTTTAAAATTTAAAATAAATAAAATTATTTGAAAAAATAATTGAAAAAAAGTTAGTTAATTAACATTACTCAATACGTATACGTACGACGTAGAGAGCTTCGTCTTTCAAAACAATGTAAATTAATTCGTTTTGTTATTTTAAAATTATCAGTGAAACTCAAATTGAGTGAAGATGTAAAAATTATGTCATTTGAATTATAATTAAATTAATTATTCGTTTATTACCGTTCCATCATCTAATTATATACTTGGCGTTATTTCTCACAAGTGCACGTACTACTAGTCGTCTTTTCATAATCACCGTTGGATCTAACCATATAAATATATATATTATTTGATAGTTGTGCAATAAATGTAGTAATTGAAATTAAAGGACGTGATAAAGTGTGCTATGTGCATGTGTATAATCTGTATATATATCGAGAGAGAGATGCTAAGTAGCTCCAACCAGAATATATATACACAAACAGGGGCTATTCGTGAATTGAAGAAGAAGCCCTTAGCTTGTTAAGCACTAGTATACTATATAGTATATATGGCTGTTTTTGTGAACAATAATAATGGCTTAATGGTCCGTTTGAGTTTGATAGTATTGTTAGCTTTGTGGCAGACGACGAGTGCGTTGGTGAAATTGCCACCAAATGTTACAGTTCCTGCGGTGATAGCTTTTGGAGATTCGATAGTAGACCCTGGCAACAACAACGACATTAAGACACTCGTCAAATGCAATTTCCCTCCGTACGGAAAGGATTTTCAGGGAGGCAACCCAACTGGTCGTTTTTGCAACGGAAAAATTCCTACCGACCTTCTTGGTATCTGCTTAATCTCTTCTCTCTACTTTTTACTTGATATATATCCGTGACTATTCACGTTGAGATTTTAATTTGAAGTTAATAATTAAAAATAGTTAGATTATTTGATTAAATTTTTTAATATAATATGTATTTATATTTAAATTATTTTATATAAAGATATATTTATTTGAGTAAAAAATTCTATGTTAAAAATATTTGTCATAAATTTAATAATTTATCTTAAAATTTTAAAATATTAATAAAAATATATAATTTTTTTAAAAGTAATTTTCATTTCTTAACTTGAAATATGAACGAAAATATACATGAATAATTATATATATATATATATATATATATATATATATATATATATATATATATATATAACTTAGTCTTTTATTTAAAAAAGCAGCATGGTTCGAAGCATAGTGAAGTGGTTGGCTAATTGCCATCGTGGTTAGATTATCGGGTTTCATTAGAGTAAAGAGCTTGCATTAATTATACACCTTTTCTTTCAGACGTTGAGTAGGAGCAAGTTGTAACAATCAACTACTACATTTAAACACTAATGATTCACAAAAGGGCAGGCATCAATTTTTGATATTGAATATCGTACCAATAAAATATTACTAACACAACACGTGTAACAAAACCGAAGGTGTTACATGACGACATAGTGACGTACATGAACTTTCAGTTTGAAGTTTGCCTCAGACAAAATGGCAAAGAATATTTTTCATTACATCTAATATTTTTCGGAATCTGGCCCGGATCCAGAAATTTGGCCTGAGAAGAATAAAAAATTAAAATATTATATAATTAAATATTATATTATAAATTTAGTAATATATATAATTATGATTAATATATTTTTAATTAAAAAATACTAACAAGTGTTTGTTATAAAAAAATTTATCTTAATTTTTATATATCTTTTTTATTTTAGATTCAATAAAATATAAAATTTATTTTTATTTTATTGAATATTATTATGACAATAAATTATATTTTTATATTTTATATCATAAAAAATTATCTTATAAATAAGTTGTTTTAATAATTTTATTATATGTATTTAAAATATATTTAATTTGCGAATACTATATACATATAATCATTAATATGGTATAATTTTAATTCATGAAATAAATAAATAAATTTTAAAATATTTATTTTTGTGTATATATAATATATAAATTTTTTTAGTTATTATAAATATTAAAGTGTTTTTACATGATACTAGGCGTGAAAATCAAGAAAAAATATTTTTAAAAAATATTTAAAATTTTGAAAATTTATTTAATAAAAAAGTAATTGATAATAATATTTTTTAATTTAAGAATTTTTACTTATTTTTAAGTTTAATAATTTAATTATTTATATAAGATAATTATTTATTTTATTTTTTAAATAAAAATAAAATTATATAATACATAATAACTTTATGAATTTAATTTTGATATATGATCAATGTAAAATCTTTTTACACGTGTATTTAATTACATATGTTATATTAGTAAAAATAACTATCTTTTATATTGATCTATAAATAATCATCTAAAAAACGATTGTAATTACATGATTGTATAAAACATTTTATACTATCGGTACATCAAAATTAAACTCATAATTTTTTATACTTAAAATAGTAGTTAACTTTTATTTGAAAAAGTTTGGAGGCGAAGACCTATTTTTACCCCCTTGATCCGTCCCTGGTGAGAAAGATGATTATCCTATCAGTCTACAATACTATTAGCAACTGTTGCAAAGTCACTGAAGAAAAAAAAAAATTGTTGATCTTTTTCTAAATCAATTTTGTTTCTTTCCATGGCAACTAATTAGACCATATTGACCTTGATTTTCAGTTGAAGAAATGAATATTAAGCAAACTTTGCCCGCATATTTGGATCCAAATCTACAACCAAGTGACCTTGTTACGGGAGTGTGCTTTGCTTCAGGTGCCTCTGGATACGATCCCTTGACGCCAAAAATAGCGGTATATATAATATATATAAATATTTTGAACTCTAACTTATACTATATCTCTCTAATTTTGGCTTGAAGCTAGTTTATGTATGAATTATATTATTTAATTTTCAGTCAGTGATATCACTGTCGGAGCAACTAGAGATGTTCAAAGAGTACATAGGAAAGCTTAAACAGATAGTTGGAGAAGAAAGAACAAATTTCATTCTAGAAAACAGTCTTTACCTTGTAGTGGCAGGAAGTGACGATATTGCCAATACCTATTTCGTTGCTCGCGTTAGACAACTCCAGTATGATATTCCTGCTTACACTGACCTTATGGTCAATTCAGCCTCTAATTTCGTGAAGGTAATAAATAAATCGAAAATATTTAGTAACCAAAGAAAATCAGCCAAAAACAGTCATAATTTACCTTATTGAGCATTTATTAATTGTTGCGACAATTAATAAATGTTAAATAAGGCAAGTTTTGACTGTTTTTTTGTCTTTCTAGCATTATTCTAAATAAATAATAAATAATAAACATGGTTTTTTATTTTAAATAATTATTTTCAAGCAACAAATTAACTTGTTCATTCCCCTATAATTAGGAGATATATGCACTTGGAGCGCGGAGAATTGGGGTACTGAGTGCACCACCGATTGGGTGTGTGCCTTCACAGAGAACTTTAGCTGGAGGCTTAGCAAGAGAGTGTGCTGAAGATTACAATTACGCGGCAAAATTATTTAACTCTAAACTGTCAAAAGAATTGGATTCTCTTAATCGCAACTCACCCAATAGTAGGATCGTTTACATTGATGTTTACAACCCCCTTCTTGATATCATTCTCAACTACCAAAATTATGGTAAGTATACCATAGTATAGGGTAGTTAGTTTGGTAACTCATTCATTATTCATGAGCATTTATGGTTGAACTTTAATTTGTAGGTTATAAAGTTGTGGACAGAGGTTGCTGTGGAACAGGGAAACTAGAGGTTGCAGTGTTGTGCAACCCTTTGGATGCCACTTGTCTAGATGCTTCAGAATATGTTTTTTGGGATAGTTATCATCCAACTGAATCAGTGTACAGACTCCTAATACGACAAGTTCTTGATAAATACGTCGAACAATTGATATAATATGACGATCGAGTGACTTGCTTATATACTTTAGTTTGCTCTATTTAAATCCAATTTGTAACTTCATGTATATCAATTTGATATAACCATGTTTGTTGAATAATAAATTTAATTGCATCGCCACAGTTTATTTACTACTGTTGCCTTCCATTTCATTATGAAATTCGAAGATGTTTGATAATAAAATAAATTTTGTCTGTTTTTTTGTCTATTAATATTGGAAACGATTAAAAAATAATGTCTATTTCATTTTTTATTAAAAATATTTTTGTGTTATATTTTAATTAGTTTTTATATAATTTAGTATTTTTCATCATATATTATTAAATTTTTTATAAGATTTTCTTTCCAAAAACAATAAAAAATATTTAGATTAAACTAAAACTAAAAAAGTAATAGATTAACTATTAATTTTTTAAAATTGTTTATATAAAAAATATGTCTCACTCATAAAAAATATATATATATTTTTAAAATAAAATTTATCATACGAGTTATATCAATAACAAGACTCAAGCCTCATAAAGTTTTTGCAACAAAAAAAAACTAGTTTATATTCGTGCGATATATAAAACAATTACTATATTATTATTACATTATAGATTAAAATTCACTAATTTAAATTTTTTTTATTTTTAATATAAGATTTAGAAATAAATAAAATTTTTATAATTAGATGTCGTCTAACAAAATATATATAATATTAATTAGTTTTTAAAAATTCTAAAAAAATAGTTTCTTCTATTTTAGTCAAATAACTATTTATTAAAGTGGATAAACTAATTAATTTCTTTTCCTATATAATTTTTTTTAAAGACAATAAAAGTAATTAATTGGGACATTGGTTGAGATAATTAAAATTACTATTTCATTAAAATTTCAATTTAAAGAAAATTTTAGTTAATTTTGGTATAGAAATTTTGAATTTGAAAGAATTGATAAAAATTATGTAAGGCCTACATCGGTCGGAGAAAGGAACGAAGCATGCCTTATAAGGGTGTGAATACCTCTTCATAGCATGACGCGTTTTGACAAGTGAGTGTGGGTAGTTTCGGCTAGCATCCCTATCGTCAAAGGCAAAACCGTGAGACATTGTGTGTCAAAGCGGATAATATCGTGCTAGCGGGTGGTCTGGGCTGTTACAGATGGTATCAGAGCCGGAACCCGGATCGATGTGCCAGCGAGGGCGCTGGGCTCCTTTAGGGGGGTAGATTGTAAGGCTCATATCGGTCGGAGAGGGGAACGAAGCATGCCTTATAAGGGTGTGAATACCTCTCCCTAGCATGACGCGTTTTGACGAGTGAGTGTGGGGGTTTCGGCTAGCATCCCTATCGTCAAAGGCAAAACCGTGAGGCCTGTGTATCAAAGCGGACAATATCATACTAGCGAGTGGTCTGGGCTGTTACAAAGTATGTTGAATTTTAATTTATTTTACTCTCATTTAAATTAATCACTATATAAGTTAAAGTTATGTTTTAAAGTTACATTCGAACTTTGATATGGTTTTTAAAGTTTTAATTGACATATAAAATAATTGACATATAAAATAATTGTATTTTAAATCAGTTGGACTTTTTTTGCATATATATAAAAAATAACTTTAAAATAACTTTAACTTATGTAATGATTAATTTAAATAAAAATAAAATAAATCAAAATTCAACATAATTTTTATCAATGCTTTCAAATTCAAAATTTTTATACCAAAATTAATTAAAATTTTTCTATAAATTAAAGTTTTAATGAAATAGTAATTTTAATTATCTCAACCAATGATCCAATCAATTAATTTTATTGTCTTAAAAATAACTATATATGAAAAGAAATTAATTAGTTTGTACACTTTAATAAATAATTATTTAACTAAAATAAAAGAAATTATTTTTTTAGAATTTTTAAAATTTAATTAATATTATATATATTTTGTTACATGATATTTAGTTATAAAAATTTTATTTATTTTTAATGCTTATATTAAAAATAAAAATAAATTTAAATTAGTAAATTTTAATCTATAATATAATAATAATATAGTAATTATTTTATATATTGTACAAATATAAACTAATTATTTTTTTTTTGCAAAAATTTTATGAAGCTTGAACTTTGTTGTTGATATAATTATTATGATAAATTTTACTTTAAAAAAATTATATATATATATATATATATATATATTTTGACGAGGTGACATATTTTTTGTATAAATAAGTTTAAAAAAAATATAATAGTTAATTTTTTTTGTTTTAGTCCAATGTAAATATTTTTTATTTGTTTTGGAAAGAAATTAAAATTTTTTAAAAAATTTAATAATATGTGACAAGAAATATTGAATAAAATATAAAAATTAATTAAAATATGATATAAAAATATTTTTAACAAAAAATAAAATAAACATCTTTATTTGATTAATAATTTAATATTACCAATGAAGTTGAGTTCTAAATACATTTGTCATTTATTTATTAAAATAAAAAATTTAATAATCTTAATATGTACTATAAAAAGTAAAAACACATGTTAAATATAGATAGAGAGCACACGTATGATTATTATCCAACAGTCCTCAAGACTAAAGGACTAAAATGATTAATTATGATGATGGACAGCTATCTGCCAAATAACTGATTAATAATTCTAATCGTAACTTCTAACCAACTGTATGCAAAATTAATATATAACTCCTACGCAAGTTGCAGAATAAGTAGCAATACAGGGCTTTCAATGCAGAGGGCCATGCATTAATAACGCCAAACAAAGCATAATAGAAGCGAAGCTCCCGAAGCAGAGGCAAGTGCGTGATGAAAACAATTATATACAAAGTGAGAGAGTGATGGAGAAATCAATATGGAGAGATGGTGCAGTAAAAGGTGAAATAAAATTTCTGCTTTATATATGCTTTCATATAAATTAAGCTGCCACGTCACATGTAAAGCCCAGATTAATTGTTAAAAATTATACTTTTACAATTCTTTTGTGTATGGCTAAGTTTAAGAATAAATGACCATTTGTACTCATGAGAGATGAAAACGCTGACATTTATACTCGTTAAAACTCGAAACTAATCTTTTATCCATGATAGATGCTGTCCGTCTGACAAAAGTGCCCTGACTTAGATCTGAACTTAGTTCGTGGATTTCCGAACCTATGTGGCACTCCCATCCCCCCCCCCCCCCCAAAGCCATATCTGAGCCAACCATTCACCATCATCATATTCATCTTCTTCACCATCATCCCCATCTATCACTGTCTCTTCCCAGCCACCATAACCTCCATCACCATCACCTCAGCACCACCTCAGCCACCTCCCTTCACCACAACCTCCGGCGACAACCCACACCGCCGCGCCCCTTTCTCTTCTTCTTCCCCTCTTCTCACCTCCGCTGAACCCAGAAACCACAGCGCCAGCTCCTCCTCTCCACCAAAGCCCAGAGCGGCAGCGGCCACCTTCTCCATTCCTGGGTCTCCTCTCGTCTGCCACCAAACAGCCGCGACACCCAACCTTCTCCGCAGCGTCCTTACAGTGTTCCAACCCGTCACCACTCCCTTGTCCGAACCCTAGCTCCGCCAACCATCACCGTCGGCCTCTACGAGCCACCGCAACCCTCTTTCCTTTTCTCCCCTTTGCGTGTTCTCTATCTTCCTCAGCCACACCAACGAACCAGCCACCTTCTCCTCCCTCTCTCTCACTGGCTGAACCACCGCCCGTCGACGAGCCACAGCGACACCGACGATGAGCCATTTTCCCCTTTTCTTCTTCCTTCTCTGTCATCCCATCTCACCATCGCGAACCAGCCTAGCACCGTCGCGATTCCAGCCCCGTTTTCCGTTCTCCCATGGAACGACCAGAACAGGGTGCAGCCCCTGTGTCTTCCATCTCCTCCGTTTTTCCCTGTTTCATGGCTGTGTTCACTCTCTGCTGTTGCAATTGAAGCAGTGCCACTACCAGGCCGCTGCTTCTATTTGTTTTGATTTAGGTTTGTTTTTATTCATGCTGCTGTTTGAAAATTTTGCTGTTTTGATTCATGCTGTTGTTTGAAAATTTTGGAAAATTTTGTTGTTTTGATTCATGTTGCTGTTTGAAAATTTTGGCTTGTTTGATGCTGCTGGGAGCTTTGGGGGGTGGGAGTGCCACGTAGGTTCGGAAACTCACGAACCAAGCTCAGATCCAAGCCAGGGTACTTGTCAGACGGACAACATCTATCATGTGTACAAGATTAGTTTCGAGCTTTCATGGGTACAAATGTTAGCGTTTTCATCTCTCATGAGTACAAATGGTCATTTATTCCTAAGTTTATATATTTAGAATGGTCAGTCACATGTTTAAGTATTTTTATCAACTAAATTATATAAAATTCAACAAAATTATTCACATAACGAAGGTGTGAATTATACCTTTTTCGTAATTTTTTTCATCTTTATTTTTTTTATCATTATTATTGTTGTTGCTTTTTTTATTTTTTCTCTTTTTCCTCCATTTATTGTATTTTTTATTTCTTTTCCTCCTCCTCCATTCTTTTCTCCTGGTAGTTATTACAATATTTTTTTTAGTTTTTCTTCTTTTTTTTAATTCTTGGTAAGAGGATGACACAATAATAAAGAGGAAGAATTATTTTGAATTGTATAGAATTTTTTTAAAAAAATAGCATCAAAAGTTTTAACTGTAATACAAGAAGTTTCTTAATTTTGACATTAAAATTTTTTAACTGTAACATATATTCTTGTTAAGGTGGTGAAATAAGAAGAATTATGAGAGAGTAAAACTAGAACGAGAAGATGAAAAAGAAAAAAAAAAGAAGATGATGAAGAAGAAAGGAAAAGTTTTAAATAGTGCATAATTTATCAGAAAAATAGCACCGAAACATTTTAACGGTAACACAGGGAGTTTCTTAATTTTGACAGCAGCATTTCTTAACCGTGACATAAAATTTTTTAACCAATTAACACCGAAATTTTGTAACCGTGACACAGAAATTTCTTAACCGAATTTTTTTAAGATTCTGGACTTATAGTATTTTAAATATTTAGAATATCATTCACCGAAAATTTCGGTGCTATTTTAATTAAATAATGTACTAAGAACTAATGTTGCAGTTCTTTTTTTAATATTTTTTTCTTTTTATTCTTGTTCTTTTATGTCAGAAAAAGAAAAAAAGAACAAAGAAAGATGAAGAGGAAGAAAAGGAGATGCATGGTAATGATAAAGTGATGATTGATGATAATGGAGGAGGAGGAGGAGGAGGAGGATGAGGAAGAGGAAAAATGTTAAAAAACTCATATACATAAATTAACTTGGTTGGACTTGATTAAAAAAAAAATTAGTTATATAGCATTTTTGTATTTAAAAATGATATTGATACTTCTAAATTTATAATGTCACTCCACATATGATTACATGTGATTATTTAACATTATAGATATGCAAGAATTTATTAAAAAAGAAGCTGTTCTGGACGAGAATAGCACACCATGAGTATAGGAAGGGTGAACAAGATTAGAACG